>NW_015177017.1:830531-830780 GCF_001447785.1 Gekko japonicus | reverse complement strand
TGTGAACTATTATTACAGGAACCCTCTCTAATCAAATAAGTGACCTGTAGACATTAACAATTTCAAATCTCCCATGTCCGCAAAAGATACAAACCTGTAAAACATCTCCTAGAATACCTGCCAAAACCTCTATATGTCTGGGTGTGTCTTATACCAAAAGGCAGCCCTCTGACCCAGCCAGTTCAGGACGGCCCGCTTCAGGCAGGCAGAAAAAGGTCTTTCCCAACAGGCAGAAAAAGGTCTTTCCCT
>NW_015177017.1:825616-830505 GCF_001447785.1 Gekko japonicus | reverse complement strand
TCCCTACTTGAGATTCTTTAAGGAGATTGCAGGGGGTGATCATGGGCAGGCCCGTAGCCATGGGGGGCATTTGGGGGCGATTCCCCTCCCCACAGATGAGCACTGCCCCCTCGGACAATAATTCAAAGAATTTCTTTTTTTTTTTTTAATTAAAACGTAAGGTGCGTGTTGGTATTCCAAAACGACCCCATCCACAGTGAGGGAAGCGTCGGACTTTTTCTCTCTCTCTTTTTTCTGGGCCAAAAAAGAAATAGGGTTTTTAAAAATGCAAAAAATAAAATTGCAAAAAATAAAATAAAATAGCAAAATGCAAGAGAGAGTCAGAGATTCCCCCCCCCCCTTTCCGGCTTGCACAGAAAAGAAGCCCAGAATCGAGTCTCTCCAATCGAAAGGACTAGAGGAGGACTAGAGGTCGCTGCGGAACCGGAGCTGCTGCTGCTTCTGCTGCAAGAGGAGCAGCAGGTGTGGCCGGGGCACCATCCCCCCCAGATTTCCCCATGCTCCACCAACCAAAATTTTCTGGCTATGCCCCTGATCCAGGGACTTTTCATGGGCAAAATATGAGCTTCACCGGTAGTGCTACAGCCATCAAAGGTAGCCAACAAATTATTATAGAGCCAACTTTCATACAGCTGCTGTACTGAGGAGCTATTCATTCCTGCCATTGGCAGCCTAGCAGGTCGCTGGTTACGAGACACACGTGAACAGGTGAAGCTGCCTTATACTAATACAGAAAATGTGAAAAACAAGAACTCTACAAGTATATTGTTTTACTAACACTTTTAATACTAATATTTAGCTTAACATGAAGGGGATCTCCCACTCTTGGGTTTTTAGTTAGTGTGGGTATCTTTCCTTTCTCCATAGTTGTAGTTTCCCTTCCTATATTTTTCGTTATAGTTTGTAGTCTTATGAAAAATAAAAATACCCCTCTGGGGGTTTAAAAAAAAAAAAAGCTGCCTTATACTGAATCAGACTTTTGGTTCATCAAAAGTCAGTCTTGCCTACTCAAACCACTGTCAGCTGTTCTCCAGGGTCTCAGGCAGAGGAGATCTTTCATGTCAGCTATTGCCCCATCGTTTTTTAAACTGGAGATGCTGGGGATTGAACCTGGGACCTTCTGGTGAGCCACGGCTTTTGAGTCAAAAGGCAGGCCTACCACAAACATTGCTGATGTGGTTCTCATTCGGCCTTCTGGGAGACCCTTGTATTGTTCGAGAATCGAGATCAGTTTTTCTTTCCTCTTACCATTTCAGACCTACGCTGGCGGGAATGAACACTTTATCCGGGTCGGGAGTCATCTGGGCCTGAGTGACGGCAAACGATGAAGCGAAGTTGTAAAAATTGTCCAGCATCTTTTGTGTGAACTGAAATGGGGAGAGAAGGCACTCACTGATCAGCATGTCCTCTGCCATCTCCAACAGTTTTAAAAAAGCATTTCACAAAAGGGACTAAAAGCACGGCAAAGTGCACTCCTATGGAAAAGGAAGCATTACTTTTATCGTTATGTGCAGGTTTTAAGCTTGTACGCTGCTTTCAGGAACAAGGATAGCAAAGCAGGCTATTAACATGACACCCGCACACAACACACACAAAGAATAAACCCAAGATATTAGTACGAGAGAGAAGAGGTGTTCAGACATCACAGTAATAGTAAGTTTGCATCAAATGTTGATCACAAGTAGAAATCTGAATGCAAATGATCCAACAAGCCACAGTTTGCCAGTTAGCACTACCTACAACCTGGTCCTTTTAGCTGGAGATGTCAAGGACTGAACTTGGGACCTTCTGCATGTTCAGACATCACAGTCAAAGCTCCCTCTAAGCTGTGGAGACTTGTGAGCAAAAAATTCTACTTTGTGAGCTCCTGGCATTAAAGTCGTGAGTGAGAGGTTTGGCCACTGCATAAATTAGTTTGCTCTGGAGCCATCCTTCCTGAGCTAAGGCAAAAATGTGTGAGCTGGAGCCTAAAAACCTGTGAGCTAGCTCACACTAGCTCAGCTTAGAGGGAACCCTGATCACAGTAATTGTGGTTTGCATCAAACGATCAAAACATTGAATGCAAATGATCCAACATTTGGCCAGTTAGCAATGCTCCCTCTAAGATGTGGGGTCTTGTTAGCAAAGATTCTACTTTGTGAGCTACGGGCACCAAAGCTGTGAGTGAGTGATTTGGCTCCTGCATAAATCAGTTTGCTCTGGAGCCGTCCTTCCTGAGCTGAGAGAAAAATCTGTAAGCCGGGGACCAGAAAACTGCGAGCTAGCTCACACTGACTCGGCTTAGAGGGAACACTGCCAGTTAGCACCAAAGCGGATCTCACACTAGCAACAGGTTTGTGCCCTCTAAATGCACAAGCCGCGGTTTGCTAAGTGGCTCTGCTCCCTGAACAGTCACCTGCAAACAAAGATGGCAGGACAGGGGGATGCCCCCTCCTTCTGGGAGGTGGAGAAGAGGCAGGAAAGAGATGGATTAACCTTGACCCACAAGCCAGGCCCTGTTACTTACACGTGGCTGTGCACAAACCGTGGTTTATTGTCATGTCTGAACCTGGTTTATTGTCCTACCCTGACCTGCGTGGCTCAGGCAAGCCCAATCTTATTTATTTTATTTTATTTATCGTTCGATTTATTACCCCGCTTGAACCCCCGCTAAGGGATGTCAGATGTCAGAAGGGATTTATTTATTTAGGTTTTTATCCCACCCATGATTAAGTCACTGGATTTAAATATCCAAAGGCATCTTGATTTTGCTATTAGAATACGAGATAATCTCTTGGGATTGCCCTGCTGCACATCACCAGTTCCAGCTACTGAAAATACACGTTTGCCTTTTAGCACTTTTAGCACTGGGGTGTGTGTGTTAGATTTACACAAACACTACCAGCGACATGCGTGAAGAAGCTAGAAAACCAGTTTTTAAAAACCGAACTGAAACTCACTCTTAAATTGGGGGAATTATGCCCCTGTTAACAGCTCCTGAACTCTCAAGGCATCTTCCCTCACACTGCCAAGGTGCGACACCTGCTATGCCACTCTGGTGCATTGCAAAGGATTCTGGGGAATGCTCTAGGGGACACCAGGTTCATGCCAGGCATCACTATTTCTCTGGGCAGAGAGGTGGGCACTAGAACACTGGTTCTCAACCAGCACCACAGTGGTAGGGCACGGAAGTGGCTGATGCAGGGCACCCAACAATTACTCATTTACTCCTTCTCGATCCCCACATTCACCCGCTGCTGTAATGTCCCATCTCCTGACGACCCCACCTGCCACAGATTATCCAACCGTGACCTTTCTGGCAAGCTAGCAGTAACAACGGAATGCCTCTAAACTTTATAATTTGGGGTTTTTTGTTTCAATCAGCAGCCCAAATACCCAACTTAGCCTGGGCTTGTCAGAACTTGGGAGCTAAGCATAAGAGCACAACAGAAGCCAATGTTGGATCAGGCCAATGGCCCATCCAGTCCCAACACTCTGTGTCACACAGTGGCCAGAAATACCAGGTGCCCTCAGGAGGTCCAGCAAGGTCGGCTAAGGTCAGTACTCAGAAGGGAGACCACCAAGGAAGACTGGGGTTGCTGTGCAAATGGCAAACTGCCTCTGCCCATTTCTTGCCTGGAAAGCCGGGTGGGATGGGGCCACCATGAGCCGCTCGAGACTCAACAGCACCTTGTACTTTATTTCTACCATGGTGGAAACCAGGTTCTTTTAGAAGAGTGATTGGTGGGATGCCTGGGGCGAAGGGTTGAGAACCGCCACCCTAGAACCCATCAACACCACCCTGAAGCTGCACACTGCCAGAGAAGAGGTGCAGGGCAGGCCATCTTTCAGAGAAACCTGGCCACCGGGAGATCTTTGAGGTACTCCAGAGCAATGTTCCCTCTAAGCTGTGGAGTCTTGTGAGCAAAAATTCTCCTCTGTGAGCTGCTGGCCTTAAAGTGGTGAGCGAGCGATTTGGCTACTGCATCAATTAGCTTGCTCTGGAGCCCTCCCTTCCTGAGCTAAGACAGAAATGTGTGAGCTGGAGGCTAAACTTCTGTGAGCTAGCTCACACTAACTCAGCTTAGAGGGAACACTGCTCCGGAGGTGCCTGGGACACGGTTTGCAAATCACTCCTCCAACAAATAGAGCAAGAGTGATGCTGACAATAGGTACACACTCGGCCAATCACATGCGATCATTCAAGGTGTTCTGATGAGCCAGTGTGGTGCAGGGCTTAGATTGTCAGAATCATTCCATCTACTGGCCTTCCTTGTTGAACCTCCCATCTTCGTACGGCCCATCAGGGGGAATACCTACAGTCCGGTTTACGGCCTCGTGGCTCCAGTTTCCAAGACTATCACACTATACTGCAGTGCTATCTGTCCTTCATTTATAGCTTAGTTTTTAAATGTTTTAACTATTTGTTGTGAAATGTTTTAACTCGTATTGTGGATTTCGCTACTGTGATCTGCTCTGAGCACACTTGCGGGGAGAGCAGGAGGCAAGCCAAAATTAATAATAAAAATAAAGTAGGACCTGGGAGGTCCAAGTTCTAATCCCCACTCTACCGTGGAAGCTTGCTAGATGACCTTGGGCCGGTCACCCGTTCTCAGCCTAACCTCCCTCCCTCTGAGCTGTGGAGTCTTGTGAGCAAAAATCCTACTTCATGAGCTCCTGGCATTAAAGCTGTGAGTGAGCGATTTTGGCTGCTGCATAAATTAGTTTGCTCTGGAGCCCTCCTTCCTGAGCCAAGACAAAAATCTGTGGCTCTTTCACACACATTGTGCTGCTCCCAGCAAGGCAGCTGGGGAAGCGAAGCGGAGACATGCCTCCCCAACCGGTCTTCCCTTCCCCAGCCAGTGTTCCCCTCCCTGGGTAGGCTTGAGGTAGGGGAGGGAGCTGAGAAA
>NW_015177017.1:777349-825606 GCF_001447785.1 Gekko japonicus | reverse complement strand
AATCCCAAACCCCCCCCCCCCCCCCCAGCTTGGGAGAAGGCATTTGTCTCTTTAAATCCCTTTGCCAAGACAGCCGTCAGGGGGTGGGGATTGGAGGATGCATTTAAATTTATATCTGTTTTTACCCCTTTTGGTTTTATTTTTGGCTGCCTCATTTAATGGTAATAAAAAGCAAATGTGCGTATTTTCCAATAGAAACGTGTGTGTAATATTTGTTCCTGTCCTGTGGCTCTCAAACATCTGACGTTTATTCTGTGTGGCTCTTGCGTTAAGCAGGTTCGGCCACCCTTGTCCTAAGGGTCCATGGACTGCAGGTTAAGAACCCCTGATCTAGATGAACAAAGAGGCTGCTTTGCCAAAAGTGGCCGGAAACAAAAAGGCTTCCCAGTTACCTCGGTGAATGAATTGACTGATGAGACAGCGGCGCTCGTGATGGGGGTTTGCTGAGCCAGCAGCTCCAGCAGCTCCACGGAAATCCCAATCTGGGCTACTGATGGCGTTTGAGGGATATTCATGGCTCCAAAGGGATGCTGGCTGCCTTTCCCTAAAAAGAAAAAAAGACATCACAGGTGGCCTTGAGGCGTCAGCCCGGTCTCTCTGCAGAAGCACAATGCTGGACACGTCCTAACAAATGCCAAATCAAAACGCCTTTTCTCAAAAAGCACAGTACTTCAAAACCACAAATCGTTAGTGTAATGATTCCTTGTTTTATATGTGTGTGTGTCTCTTTAAAAGTTTGGTTGCATGGCTGTGTGATGGACTAGAGTGCTTGAAGAGACAAGTGTGGTGTGATTGGTGATTGACAGAGAGGGGGAGGGGTTTTAGAAAGTGTTTCTGAGTGGATGAATGGGTATGTCCTTCAGGAGTGACAGTTAGAGGTTTGACAGTTGATAAAGACAGTTGTTAAGTTAGATCTGAAGTCTGGGAGAGAAGCAGTTTTGTGTGGGCTTAGGAGTTATTTCTGTGTATGAAGAAAAGTTGAATGTATATGAAACAAGAAAGTAAAGTTAAAGAGAAAAATAAAAAGTCTGAGTGACAGGCTAAAGTGAAACAGTAAACATATATGGCCTTAAGGAAAAAAGTGTTACAAAGTTACATGCCAAGACCCCTGACAGTGAGAGAGAAAAGTGTGTGAAATACCAAAGCAATTGTTTAGTATTTACCCATTCCTAGTTACAGTGTACTACCATATTATTTACAAATTATATCAATAAATCAACTTTTATTTAAGATACCAGTTCTGAAAGAAATACTTCCCAGGACCACATTAGTACCTCGAAAGCCTAAAACCTCGACCTACCTACCCAGTGATAGCCAAAAGAAAGTATAAAGGTTTGGAAAGCCTAAGAATTTCCTGGTGGCAGCCGGATATACACAGTAAACCAAAACATAAAGAACACTTTAAAGGGAAACCAGACCTCCCCAGATAAGGGGTCGTCACAGTTAGCAACAGCAGAAGGAGAAGGTGTGGAAGGAAGGAATTAAGCTGGCTTTGAAGGACAATAAAATGTGTCTGGCCAAACACAAACAGTGTGAGGGGGGCCGTGGCCCAGCGGCAGAGCCCCTGCTTGGCATGCAGAAGGTCCCAGGTTCCGTCTCCAGCATCTCCAGCTAAAAGGGTCAGGTAGGAGGTGATGTGAAAGACCTCAGCCTGAGACCATGAGTAGGCTATACTGACCTCAGTGGACAGACGGTCTGAATAGTCTTGACTCAACCTGATCTTAACTGTTACCATTTGGATGCAAGTTACACTGAAATTGTGAATTGTAAAGCATGGTACATGAAGAAAGTGCTGCAAAAAGGATTAGCGTTTGAGATGGAGATCAGGTAGGGCATCTTCTTGGCACGCAGAAGGTCCCAAATTCAATCCCTGGCATCTCCAGCTAAAAGGACCAGGTGATGTGAAGGAACCTCTACCTGAGATCTGGAGCCAGCCTAGGCCGGGAGGGAGGGATAAAAATCTAACAAATAAAATAAAGAAATAAAGAAATAAAACTCCTGCCAATCGGAGTAGATAGACTAATGGTCTGATCCAGTTTAAGGCAGCTTTGCGTGTTCCTGCAGTTTTGCTTCATCAGCCATTTGAGGCTCATACGAATCATTTCTGAACACAGCATTGGGTGTGAGTCCACATCAGCATGAAACAGTCTGGCTGCCTTCTGCCTCAGACCTCTAGTTTCCCTACTCAGTGTGGTCCACCTGCTTCAGAAATAGCTCTCCAGGCCTGGGGCAGAGAAAGGTCTTTCTTTCCTGAAACCTACAGCCCGAGACCCTTTTACCTGAGACGCCAGGGACTCCACACTGGACCACTTCTGCAGGGCCAGGGTAGTGTAGCCGTCACAGTGCCAGGCTGGGATCGGGGATACTCCAAGTTCAAATCCCCACCCTGCCATCAAAGCTCTACTGGGTGACCTTAGGCTAGCCACACAGACTCGGCCTAACCTACCTCACAGGGTTGTTGTGAGACCTAAATGTTAAGGAGAGGAGAATGAAGTCAGCCCCTTTGGGTCCCCATAGGAGAGGAAGGCAGAGTATAAGTGAACTGGATAAATAAAGTAATTAAATACAAAGCATGTACCCTGCCACTGAACCATGGCCCCTCCCAATGAAAATGCATGGCTGGCATCAGAAGCCACAGACCCAAGTATCTGATTTTTAATCATCTAAAGCCCATTCCAAGGTTCCATCACCCCACATCATGAGATGCTACTTGCAGGACTGGGGAAGTCAGGTTTTGATGATGTCATAGCATGGAGTACTGTGTGCAGTTCTGGAGGCCCCACCTCAAAAAGGATGTGGACAGAATGGAGCGGGTGCAGAGGAGAGCAACGAGGATGATCGGGGGCCTGGAGACCAAGCCCTGTGAGGAAAGGCTGAGGGACTTGGGAAGGTTCAGTTTGGAGAACAGGAGGTTGAGGGGGGATGTGATGGCGCTCTTGAAGTATTTGAAGGACTTTAACTTAGGAGAGGGCAGGGAACTGCTCCTTTTGGCAGCAGAGGATAGGATTCACAATCATGGGTGTATATTAAGGGCAAGAAGGTACCAGCTGATCTTAGGAAAAAAATTTTACAGTCAGAGTTGCACAACAGTGGAACCAGCTGCCTAGGGAGGTGGTGAACTTCCCTCCCTGGCAGTCTTCAAGCAGCGGCTGGACAAACCCTTGCCAGGGATGCTCTAGGCTGATCCTGCACTGAGCAGGGGGTTGAGCTAGATGGCCTGTGTGGCCCCTTCCAACTCTGCGATTCTATGATTCTCTGAGTTTTATAGTACTCAACGTGACTGGGGAGAAGCAGATACCAGGCTGTAGGTTCTGGCCTCAGAACAGCACCCGTTTCCTTAATGCCGTGACAAAAAGTACACTAGGCCAACCCCCCCCCCCCAAGCAAGCCATCGCTTTTCCCCTATTTGTTTGAGCAGAGCTGTAAGAAAGAGTGAAGCACTTCCCCAGGTTCCAGGACCCAAGACAAAGCACGGCTCTGTGAGACAGGAGCACTAGAACGGAATGACAAACGGAATGATCTCTCCCCCATTCTTACCAGATCTCAAGCCGGAGATTTTGAAGATGGCGCTCGGTTTCTCGTTCGTGACAAAGCCTAGCAGCTGCCACACCGCCACCCCGTTCTCGTCGGGATAGCAGAAGTAGACCGACCCGCCCATGCCCTCGGGGAAAGGCACGGTCCCCAGCATGAAGACCACCACATGGTTGATGCTCTCGTAGTCAGGCAAGTCGAACACAAACTTGTCTTCCGCTACCTGATGCGCAGCTGTCTGCACCTACAAAATAAAACCTGGTTAGAAGAAGAAAAAGGAGGAGATTGGATTTATACCCCGCCCTTCACTTGGGAGTCTCAGAATGGCTCACAAACTCCTTTTCCCTTCCCCTCCCCACAACAGACACCCTGGGAGGTGGGTGGGGCTGAGAGAGCTCTTTCAAGAACTGCCCTTTCAAGGACAGCTCTTGTCAGAACTATGACTTGCCCGAGGTCATCCAGCAGCTGCAACTGGAGGAGCGGGGAATCAAGTCCACGCACTTAACCACTGCACCAAATTGGCTTTCACACCAAACTGGTTACTGCTGTGAGCTCCTGCCCCATCCATACGTCACTGCCCCTCACCAAATGGCAATAGTTTCTAGATAGTGGAACGAAAGAGCAGGTAAATATGCTTTGACTCACACGGGAAGCCAAGCACACTACTAGGGAAAATGAGAACTACCTGGATGGCCTTACATGAACATATGAAGCTGCCCTACACTGAATCAGACCACTGGTTTATCAGTCAGTATTGTGTACTCAGACTGGGTCTCAGGCTGAGGTCTTTCCTATGAAATGCTGCCTGGTCCTTTTTAACTGGAGATCCTGGGTGCTGAACCTGGGACTTTCTGCATGCCAAGCAGAGGTCCTACCACTGACCCACATCCCTCTTCAAATCAGAGGCAGAGGTACAGCTCCAGAATACTTTGCTATCACTCAGTGATAGGGTTACAGCCCCGCAATGGGCTGACAGTGTGAGTCGGTGCTTAAACGCTGTGCAGGAGTCCGCTAAAAAAAGATCTGGTAGTTGACACTGGTCTAAACAGAGAAATGTTTAAGAAATAAGTTATGACTGTCACATAAATTTCATAGGTAGGTTATACTGCCGTCCTGGCCTGATTTATTTATTTTTTGCTAAAAAAAATTGTTACAACAAAATTGAGCTGTAGAAAATTTGTGGCGGGGTATGAGCTCCTAGCCTGTCACAAATTTTGTTGGTCTTTAAGGTGTTACTGGCCTCATGTTCTTTTCTGCTGCTACAGACAGACTAAAACGGCTGTCTATCTTGATCTAACAAAACTGAGCAACAACTAAAAGGAAACATGCAACGTTTGCGATACCTTACTCCGCAAGCACATGACCCCACCCTGCCATTTAAAAACACGTGGATGCTAATTTATCCTGAAACATCAGTTCAGTTTGCTGTCTTGAATATGCCAGTTTGCAAGGGGTGAGAGAAGAGAGCAGCAGTGGCCTGACGACAGTATTAAAAGATGAGTAACATAAAAAGAGATGGGCAGCTATAGTAGCCAGGTAATCTAGACCAGCAAATAACATGGAATAAGTGCTGGGTCATACGTAGCCTGTGGGCATCAAATATCTTAAGAACATAAGAAGAGACCTGCTGGATCAGAGCAGTGGTCCATCTGGTCCAGCACGTGGTCTCACACAGTGGTCAAAAAAACAGAAGGACTTTGAGAATAGTTGCTTCAAGTGTTATTTTACCACTCGTGTTTTTCGTAAGTAGTTTTATAAATCCATGTACAAACTCTTAGTATAAGACATTCCATACAAAAATCTAAGTGTATATTCAAGACCAACCCTATACAAAAATCTCAAGTCCAAATACTCTTAACGAAGATTGCAGATTATTCCTTTGTTTCAAATGTCTTCTTCAAAGATGGACAAGTGGGGGATGGGGGAGTAGGGTTGCCGGCTCCGGGTCAGGAAACTCCTGGAGATTTGGAGATGGAGCCTGGTGAGGACAGGGACATCGGTGGGATACAATGCCACAGAGTCCACCTGCCAAAGAATCTGTTTTCTCCAGGGAACCAGACCTCCATAGTCTGGAGATGAGCTGTGATTCCAGTGAATCCCCAAGTCCCACCTGGAGGCTGATATCCCTAGCTCCAGTTGACATTAAAGACAGTACATGTTCTGGCAGAAGCAGTGTACAAAGCCTGGGTCCCAGGCGTTCATGGATCCTTCCCAGTGCCCTGTTGCTTAGATAACATGGGCACTGGAGCTTTCTATTTACCTGACATGAAGCAAAGGTCCTTTCTGTTATTGTTTATTGCGCCATCTGTTCTTTTACCGTTTTTTCTGCTTTTATTTATTTATTTATTTATTTTTCACATTTATACCCCGCCCTCCCCGATGGGCTCAGGGCGGCTTACAGAGGCAAGGCAAGAACCTTGCCATAATAAAACATCATATGCATAATAATAGAAAACATATAATACATCTTAAAATATCCTCAATTAAAACATGGCGCTCAATACTTCCAACACTCTGGTGGGATAGGGTGGGGTATAAATTAAATAAATAAACAAACCAGCTTTTCGCCAATTTGTCTGACAAAGCTGTATCTGGAAAGCTCATTCCCCCCCCCCCAAAAAAAATCATGGTACCTGAAGAAGTGAGCAGTGATTCACAAAAGCTCCTCCCCTGCCACAAATTTTGTTAGTCTTGAAGGTGCTCCTGGACTCCCGCTCTTTTCTCTGCTACGGACAGACTAACGCGGCTCCCCATCTCGAGCTATCCCCAAAATCTTGTTGGTCTCCAAGATGCCCCTGGGTTCAAATCTAGCCCTTCTATCAGAGACCAACACGCCTCCCCTCTGAAACCAGCTTCTCACAAGGTGCCCCCAAACTCTGCTGCCTAAGAACTAAGGGAAACGTGGATTACAGACAGTAGCACCACTTATTTGAGATGTTTATACGTCGCTTTTCTCCTAGAACTCAGGGAAAGTTCTAGAACGACAAATCCCCTATTCATTCCTCAAGAGGCCCCCCTGGGGGCGCTCTAGGGTTGCCATGGAAGCCCGCTCTTCTTCCCTCCCCCCCGCCCCAGCAACCTGCCGTTCCCAAGGCAACTTTCGCTCTCGTTTCCATAGAGACCGGTGTCCCTCCCACCCACTCCGTCTTCCTCCGCCGCCACTCACCAGTCGCCCGGCCACCAAGCAGCCAAACATGGCACCGCCCCCTCAAGGCCTCTCGCGGTGGATTCTTCCAGGCGCCTACCGACTTATCCGCCCAGGCGAGCACTTTCGTGCCCTCTGCCACCCCGCCCCCAGAAGCACATCCGGGGCAGGCGGAAGAAAGGGATTGCCATGGCGCCGCGAATTCTTTTTTAGTCTCTTGCCTTCCATCGTGAGAGACTACGTGTCCCAGAATGCATCACGGTCCCATCTCGGTAGCTCCACGAGCACTTCCGGTCTAAAGCCACATCCGCCACATCATTAAAGAGGGCTGGAGCGGCATCCTAGCAGATTTCGTGATTTAGGGTTTTTTTGGAAGTTGAGGATGTTTGCCGTTTTATCTTAAGCACTTGATCTATCTCCCGCTTTCCTTCCCAATGGCTACCCAAAGTGGCTTGCATCATTCTCCTCTCCTCCATTTTATCAGTGTTTCTTTTCAGGGTTGCCAGCCTCCAGGTGGGGCCTGGAGATCTCCCGCTTTTACAACTGATCTCCAGCTGACAGAGATCAGCTCCCCTGGAGAAAATGGCTGCTTTGAAGGGTGGACTCTATGGCATACTGTACCATGCTGAGTGCATTGTGGGCAGTGTTCCCTCTAAGCTGAGTTAGTGAGCTAGCTCAGTGTTTTAGCCTCCAGCTCACACATTTTTGTCTCAGCTCAGGAAGGACGGCTCCAGAGCAAACTAATTTATGCAGCAGCCAAGTCACTCACTCACAACTTTAATGCCAGCAGCTCACAAAGTAGAATTTCTGCTCACAAGACTCCACAGCTTAGAGGGAGCATTGATTGTGGGTACTGTTGCCTTCATGTTTGGGGAACTCTTTCACTGCCCCAAGCTGTCCACTGCGCTTTGACTAACGATATTATTACCTCATCTTCCCACTATGGCCTTTTCTCACACAAGTGCCCTGCTCCTGGCATTTCAGAATGCAAGTGTGTTCATGTGATTGAATGCTCTCCCATTCACCTAACCAAAGAATCCTTCCGCTGTTGAGAGAATTGATTACATTTTCATTCTGTTCTTCCTCCAATGAGCAGAGGGTGTGCAACATTTTTCCCTTTCACAATGACCCCATAAAGGTGGTTCAAGTGGGTAGCCATGTTGGTCTGAAGCAAGAGAACAAAGTTTGAGTCTAATGGCACCTTTAAGATCCACAAAGTTTAATTCTGGGCATAACCTTTCATGTGCATGCATACTTCTGAAGTATGCATGAACATGAAAACTTATACCCAGAATTAAACTTTGTGGGTCTTAAAGGTGTTACTGGACTCAAACTTTGTCCCATAAGGGTGGTTAGGCTGAGAGGAAGAGTGGGTGGCCAAAGATCACCCAGGGAGTTTCATGAACAAGAGAAAACTTAACCCCGGCTTTCTCATTCTAACCCCTGGACCACATGAACTAATCTTCCTGATGTGTTAGAGGTCATCTTTTTTTAATGAATACACACTGAATTATGTGAACCTTGTGTCTGAACTGGTACAGCCTGGGCACAGTTCTGTCATCTCCGTTACAACTTGGGCCTTTGGGCACCTTGCGTGGTTCACAGGTACAGAACAATTAGGTGCTGCACCCTTGTGATAGGACGAACTTTAAAAGTTCCGACCGTGCCTAATGAATTCCAGCTCTGAAGGTTCCTCTTCTTTCTTTTTTTAAAACCCTCCCTGCATATATAAAGCAGCCCAGCATTAAGCCCCCTAACTCTTTTGCTTACTGAGCTCGTTGTCTGTTTACAAGAACTAGGGGAAACATGCCATGATGTGATCTGTGAAATGTAGACTGCAATACGTACTACGTTATTATATTCCACTGTTGTAATTATGTAACCAGTTTTATTCCATTATTCATTTTCTGTGTTATACTTTTTTTGCATTGTTCATTTAACTCTATAATCTGCCTTCCGTTTCAACAAGAAATGCAATGATGTAAAAAAATTAATCTGTCCCTTAATTCTTGTGTACGGAAACCAGGCCTAATCTCAGGAAACTGAATTCACATCTTTACCTATAAGCACAAGTCGTAGCTGGGGGGGTTGCGTTACTGGGAGATATACACGCCACTGCCTTTCTCTGCAGTTAACTGGTTGGTGTCTCGTACGTGACCTACATTCTCTTGTCCCTTGTCCTTGATCTCTTTCCAAGGGCATGAGGTTATGTCAGCTGAAACTGGTATCCTGTCATGGTTAGATCATACTTATACAACTGCTGCAAGAGGCTGTGAATCTTTTATTCAAGGTATGAGCATGTGCACGCACACTTCATCAGATACACTGAAATGGAAGTTAACCGTTCATATATATATACAGATGCTTCTACATAGGTAAACAGCAAATTAGCATACAATGAAGATGTTTTGACATATGCAAAGGCCAAACAACAATAACAAGGTATGTATATATGGCTACCAGGTCACCATTTGTTTGGATTTAATTAGGGGAGAAAAACAGTGTAGTAATAAATCTGTCTCTGTTTTGTATTTCTCTTTACAATTAAGATAAATTACAATTAAAATCAAATCAATCAAATCACATCTGTCTCCTATTTTGACGTATTTAGCACTCCACTGTCGTTGTCGGTGTCCCAATTAAATTCAAACAAATGGTGATCTGGTGATTGTATATACTCAGCTTGTTATTGCTGTTTGGCCTTTGCATATGTCAAAACATCTTCATTAAGTTGTATGCTAATTTGCTGTTCACCTATGTAGAGGCATCCATCTAGATATACAAACTGAACTTCCACTTCAATGTGGAGCCAGTTTGGTGTAGTGGTTAAGTGTGCGGACTCTAATCTGGGAGAACCGGGTTTGATTCCCCACTCCTCCACTTGCACCTGCTGATGTGACCTTGGGTCGGTCACAAGCTCTGGCACAGCTGTCCTTGAAAAAGAGCAGTTTGTGTCAGAGTTCTCTCAGCCCCAGCCACCTCACAGGGTGTCTGTTGTGGGGAGGGGAAGGGAAAGGAGTTTGTAAGCTGCTCTGAGACTCCAAGTGAAGGGCGGGGTATAAATCCAATCTCTTCTTCTTCATCTTCATCTGAGGAAGTGTGCCTGCACACGAAAGCTCATACCTTGAATAAAACTTTGTTGGTTTTATAGGTGCCACTAGACTCTAACTTTACCCTGTGAGGGAGATTAGGCCAAGAATGACTGCCACAGAGCCTCCCAGCAAGGTTCCATGGCAGACTTGGGAATCAAACCTGGGTTTCCCAGATCTTAATCCAACACTAACCACTACACAAGGCTGTCACACGTATCACACAAATGTTTGAAAATTAGCACTATGAATGAGTTTGCTGCATTCATGCTAAGCAAAAAGGACCTCCTAGTGATACCACACTGCCCTTCCTAGAAGACAGTCGTTTCTGAAATGAACAAGATTATTTTATTACTTTTTTAGTAAATTTGACTAGGTTGACAGAAGTTGTTTGGGGGGGGGGTTGGACTGGGTCGATGGAAGCCTTACCTCTGTAAACAGTCACCCGAAAAAAAGTTGTGGTGAGGCAGAATATCCCTAGATTGCCAACTGCTCATACTGAGTTTAAAATGGACAAGAAACCAAACCTTTACAAAAATATTTTTTAATTAAAAAGCAGCAGATTACAAACAGGACAAGGATACTACCAAAACCAAAATGTAAACACGGCTAGTTTCAGGTGATCGCGCGCGTGGGGGGGGGGGGGAGACAATTCAAAGCAGTTATGTTACTAGCAAGACAGCAAATACTCTTTGACACAAAAAGCAATATATATATATATAGATATAGATATATAGAGAGACGCGTCTTGTACTCTGCAGTTCGAAGTCGGTCACCGCAGCCTGTCCCAGCGCCAGATACTGGCGTCGTCACACACGGCTATGAGGATACTGCTGTCTCTGCTGAAGCTGGTTTGTCGAATTGCAGCAGCACATTTTGGATGAGTAAGAGTTGTGCACCTGTTGCAAAAAAAATTAGACTGTAAGAATCGGGTCTGTATTTCTCATCATTTGCTTGCCCTCTGTATTTCTCATCATTTGCCTAGTTACAGGACAGATGGACAATATGGAACACTAAGGATATAGGCCAGGGTTTTGCCACCGTGGTATCTGAGCACTGTCTAGAGGTGGGACCTTTCTCTCTCACCTGCTTTTCAAGCGTTCCTGAGTTTTTAAACGGCTAGTAGAGAACTCTCCTTTCTCCCGGCTACGGTAAGGCATGGTCCAGATAACGTGCAAAACCACGATTTGTTTTAAAATATGGCTAGCTTGTAAAACTAGGATGCAGCTCACAATCACTCAAACTGTGGTTTGGCGTGACAAATGATGGGTTGGCTGCCTTCTCGCCATGACCTGGGCAGGCATCACCAGAAAATAAGCCAGGATCAAACGACGATTAAGTCAGAGTTCAGACATCATGTGCAAAATATAATTAAGACTAACCGGGGACTAGGAGCAGCTGGCCTATGAGTATCAGCTAAAAAGCCTGAGGCCATTTAGCCTAGAAAAAAAGGTAAGGGGAGTTATGAGAGAGATTTATAAAATTATGCATTGTGTAGAGAGATCTAATCCTTCGGGTCTGATCCGGCATGGCTCTTCTTATGTTCTAACTGTGGCTAATAAAACAACCTCATAATCCTGGCTTGATTAATATTAACCACACAGTAGAGTAACCTGCAATTTTCCTTCTCCCATAATACTAAAACCTGGGATCATCCACGGAGGCTGACCAGGGTGGGAGATTCTGGACAGACAGAAGGAAGTACTTCTTCACATGTGTATAGTGAAACTGACTGCCACAGGATGTGCTCATAGCCACCAACCTGGAAGGCAGTGGACAAATTCATGGAGGACTGGGCTATCGATGGCCACTAATCATGTTAATGTTTTTTCTACTCCCTCCAGTACCAGATAGTATGCCTCCTTAAATCAGTTGATGGGGGAGTACAGGCAGGATGGTACTGTTACAGACTGTTACAGACTTCCTGTTTGTGGGCTATGCAAACCGAATGCTGGACTAAATGGGCCCTTGGTCTGATCCAGCACAGCTCTTATGTTCTAACTGTGGTTAAGAAGCCAACCACATGTGTTGGCTTGACAAATATTAACCGTGCAGTAGTGTGGCCTGCAGTCAGGTGATCAAACAAGCTACCATTAAGATAGATCAAGACGGGTGGCCGTGTTAGTCTGTCTGTAGCAGCAGAAAAGAGCAAGAGTCCGGCAGCACCTTAAAAACTAACAAAATTTGTGGCAGATTCAGGTGGGATAGCCATGTTGGTCTGAAGCAACAGAACAAAGTTGAGTCCAAGTGGTCCTGTAGTTGCACCAATCAGCTGGTCAGCAGCTGTGTTGATTCCCATCCTGTCCATTTCCTCTATACGTGTGTAGCCAACACACTTCACCAGATCTGACTGCAGTGAGCGCTTCCTCCTCCTCCTCACCTGCCCAGAGTTTCCTTGTACAAAAGGCCCAGCACTTGAACTATTATTACTTCAATTGTTCTGTATTTGTATCCGTTTTTGTTAGCCTGTTTAGTGGGATTTTATGCCAGTTGTTGAAATGAGCATCGATGTATCCATTTTTTTTTAGTCACGGCACAGCCTTTGCCAAAAAAAACCCTGTCAATTGTTATATATATTTTTTGTCATTCCAGTTTGAGTTAATGTGCTGAGCATTTTTTTCTAAATAAAAGCTTTAAAAAATTTTTTTTAAAAAAGTTGAGTCCAGTGCAATGTTCCCTCTAAACTGTGGAGTCTTGTGAGCAAAAATTCTACTTCGTGAGCTGCCATTAAAGTTGTGAGCGAATGATCTGACTACTGCATCAATTAGTTTGCAGTGGAGCCCTCCTTCCTGAGCTAAGACAAAAATGTGTGAGCCGGAGGCTAAAAAACTGTGAGCTAGCTCACACTAACTCAGCTTAGAGGGAACACTGGTCCAGTGGCACCTTTAAGACCAAGAGAAGTTTTATTCATGGTATAAGCTTTTGTGTGCTGTATTTGTGCTGTATCTGAGGAAGTGTGCTCACACATGAAAGCTTATACTGTGAATAAAACTTGGTTGGTCTTAATGGTGCCGCTGGACTCAAAATTTGTGGCAGACTGTGAGCTCACGAAAGCTCATGCCCTGCCACAAATGTTGTTACTCTTCGTGGTGCTTCTGGACTCTTAAGCTACCATTAGTTTAATTAAGCCATGGTTTGCATGTCTGAACGGAGAACTTAGAGCTTATGAAGGCAGTAACCCACATCTAGACGGCACCACTTTAAGGGGAGTGGGGAGTATACAGGACTGTACAGATCTCCACACAAAAAATTATCTTGGGGGTGGGGGGACAGCCTATGTGGAGGAATTTTGTGTGTATACAGCAGCACTCAGCTAAATGAGCCTCTACCTGATACAGCCCACACGGCTTCCATAAGTACTAGGCCTGCAGTGGAGGCTACAGAACTAATATGAATGAATGACAGGGGGAAAGAGGTCACCACTTGGAGATTTGCATCTGTCTGTCCATTCTCCTAGTTAAACGAGAAGTCAGTTATGTGAAGTGAGCTTGTGGGTGACTCATACTCCCTGACACTGATTTCTCCTGCAAAGAAAGTTATGAATTGTACTTTTTCTTTCAAACAGCTTTGTACATTAGGGTAAAGAGGAGTCTTTGCTGTTTCACGCACAAAAGCAAGCTAGTCAAATCTACTTACTTGGCCTTATGAGGATCCTCTATTTCTAAGTCCCAAACATAGAGTTTGCCAACTTGATTGCCCAAAGCCAGCATCTGCAAAAGGACAGAAGACACATGCAGCCAATCACTGAAGTGAAAAACTGAAGGGCTCAGGAAATCTAAGAATTACATTTGTGATATCACGCACTACAGGTGTTGTGATAGTCAATACTTCTCTTCCTTAGGAAAACTTTTTAAAAAAAGAATCCATTATTTTAATCTTAAAATTATTTACAGTACAGGACAATGAGCATGTTTACCAAAGGGGGGGGTGGCTTTCAACATGAAGCAAGACTTTTGTCCTTACATTTATGTCGTTTACCTCAGGTAAATCGATTTGACTCAACTAAAGATAAGTCAGGTTTTTAGAGTGCTTTTAGTGCCCTCATCAGGTTAAGAACATAAGAACATAAGAGACGCCAATGTTGGATCAGGCCAAAGGCCCATCCAGTCCAACACTCTGTGTCACACAGTGGCCAGAAATACCAGTGCCATCAGGAGGTCCAGCAGTGGGGCCAGGACATTAGAAGCCCTCCCACTGTTGACCCCCCCCCCAAGCACCAAGAAGACAGAGCATCACTTGCCCCAGAGCCCCTAGCTATACCTTGTGGCTAATAGCCACTGATGGACCTCTGCTCCATATGCTTATCTAATTCCCTTTTGAAGCCGTCCATGCTTGTAGCACCCACCACTTCCTGTGGCAGTGAATTCCATGTGTTAATCACTCTTTGGGTGAAGAAGTACTTCCTTTTATCCGTTCTAACCCGACCGCTCAGCAATTTCATGGAGTGCCCACGGGTTCTTGTATTGTGAGAAAGGGAGAAAAGTACCTCTTTCTTTACCTGCTCTTTCCCATGCATAATCTTATAAACCTCGATCATGTCACCCCTCAGTCGTCTTTTCTCCAAGCTAAAGAGCCCTAAGCGCTTTAACCTTTCCTCATAGGGAAAGTGTTCCAACCCTTTTATCATTCGAGTTGCCCTTTTCTGCACTTTTTCCAAAGCTATAATATCCTTTTTAAGGTGTGGTGCCCAGAACTGCACACAGTATTCCAAATGAGGTCTCACCATTGATTTATATAGGGGCATTATTATATTGGCTGATCTGTTTTCAATACCCTTCCTAATAATCCCCAGCATAGCATTGGCCTTTTTTATTGCAGTCACACACTGTCTCGACATTTTCAGTGAGTTATCTACTACAACTCCAAGATCTCTCTCTTGCTCAGTCTCTGCCAGTTCAGACCCCATCAATGTGTATTTATATTTAGGATTTTTGGCTCCAATGTGCATCACCTTGCACTTGGCCACATTGAACCCCATTTGCCATGTTGACGCCCACTCGCCCATCCTTGACAGATCCCCTTGGAGTGCCTCACAATCCTCACTGGTTTTCACCACCCTGAACAACTTTGTATCATCCGCAAATTTAGCCACTTCACTGCTTACTTATTCACTTCCATTGTACTGCGCTTCAAGTATTGTTGCAAGACTAACAACAGGCTTTCATAATCGGAAGGCTCTGCCCAACCAAGAAAATCACAGCCAATCTGCAACCAATAAGTTCTCCTACAACGCCTAGGGTAGAGAATATGGTTTCTAACCAGGGCTCTAGTCGGGGGGGAGCTCTCAGGTACGGAGCTCCGGAAGAGAACCTCTAGGGGGCGGGGCGGTCACGTGGTGAAGCCCCACCCCCTTCTTTACCCCGCCCTCTGCTTCGATCCTCATTCCGTTTGGGAATGAGGATGAAGCAGGAGGGCAAGTAGCCGGGCCTTCTGACACACCTCCGGTGATGTCAGGGGGTGTGGCCTTCTGTCACTTCCGGTGATGTCAGGGGGCGTGGCATATGCAAATAAGTTATGCTAATGAGTTATGCTAATGAGCTCCGGCAGCTCTTTTTCTACAACAAGACCCCTGTTTCTAACACTTAGATTCCAGCACAAAGCAGCTGTGTCCACCAGCCACCAGAGGCCAAACTTTGTCCCCATCCCATTCATCACACCTCACCTGGTATTTCTGGAGTGTTGGACTGGATGGACCACTGGCCTGATCCAACATTGGCTTCTCTGATGTTCTTAGTCTACCTTTGCTCCGTGGACAGTGTATATAATTCTTCCCTGCTCTACGTTCCCTCAGAATAACCTTGCAGGGTAAGTTAGGCTGAAAGAACGGTGACTGTACCAAGGTCACCCAGTGGGTTCCAATGCCGAGTGTGGACTTGAACCCAAAACACCCCACCTCTAGTCTGATGCTCTAAACCATCACACCACTTGGACTGTCAGCACGAATTATAGCCTTTAATCTCCTCCAATAATACTAGTTATTGCTCTCCACCTTTGCCCAAAATATTCTAAAATCTACCAGTCAAGTTAACAACAGGGCATGTATACTATACGTGCTCGTGAAAAAGTTGACAAGTCAGTATGTTCAGTCTGGATATTTTGCTGCAGAAAACGAACAGTGGTGCCAGGTCAGCTTTCATCTCCCAGAAAAGCAGAGTCATACAAAGGCTGTGTGGGGCTGCCTTTGAAAACGGTCTGGAAACTGCAGCTTGTCTGAAATGCAGGGGCCAGGCTATTGTCAGGGGCAGGACACAGGGATCGTGTCTCCCCAGTGCTGAAGGCTGCGCTGGCTGCCCGCTTGTTCCCAAGCACAATTCAAAAAGCCGGCTCTTTCCCATAAATGGCTTGGGGGCCAGGGTACCCGAAATACCGCCTCCTCCCACATTGTCCAGCCAGCCACTTAATTGTTTATTTATTCAATTTCTGAATTGCCCCATCACTGAGTACACAAGGCTCTTGGCGATTTACAACAGGTTAAAAACATACAAATACAATGATAAAATCAACAAATCAATTAATCCTAATTGCACAATCTCCAGATGGCATCTGTACTTTAGTCTAAAACCTGCTCTGGACTGTTCTTCCATCTCACGGGCAGGTTAGGAGGCTGAAGCAAGGAAGATGGAAAAGAAGGAGAGGATCTGCCTCACAAGCACTGCTCCCTGTGTCCACACCTTCAGAGCAGTGTTCCCTCTAAGCTGAGTCAGTGTGAGCCAGCTCAGTTTTTTAGCCTCCAGCTCACACATTTTTCTCAGCTCAGGAAGGGATGGCTCCAGAGCAAACTAATTTATCCAATAGCCAAATCGCTCACTCACAACTTTAATGCCAGGCGCTCACAAAATAAGAGTTTTTGCTCACAAGACTCCACAGCTTAGAGAGAGCATTGCTTCAGAGGTGAGGTGGATGGCAACCGGAGACAGGGCTTTTTCAGTAGTGGCACTTCACTCACGGAACGCCTTTCCCCTACCGCCTCCCCCCCCCTTTTTAATTTAAAAGCTTTATTCCCTCTCCTAAAAAGGAGAGATATTTCGCTTAATTAGAAAGGGGGAGGGTATATAGTGGGATCAAGAGAAAGCTGAGTGATGTTTTAACTAGTAAATTAATCTGTTAGTAATATAAATCTTTTCTTCTTTTTCTTCTTGAGTGTGTTGTCAAACTTCTTTCTTCAAACCGGTTAAGTACATTGTCTATGTTAATATGTTAGTAGTGTCCCATTGGTGCCTTGTTAATAAAGTCTTTTCAAAGCGCATTTCGAACCGATTTTCTGCGGGCTGGCTTCTTTTAGCCTCCAGCTTCTACAAGGAACTTCCTCCGCTTGCTTCCCTCCGGCTTCTCGGCTCCTCCTCCGGGTCGCTGTTTTCTCTTTTTACAAACTGCCAATGCTGCAATCCTTGTTCCGTCGTCGTGCCTCTTGAAAAGATCTTTGGCTTTGAGAATGGATTTATCCTTTTTCTTTCGCTTTTAAGTTTAAACGCTGCCATTCTCTTAGCTAGACCTTTTCTCCGCAACTGTTGACTTTTAAAAGTGCTTTTTAGGGCACTTTCTCACTTGTCACAGTTCTACATTTCTCAAAATACCCAGTCAAGGTCACAGTTGTTCACAGTCTGGTTATTAAATAGCCGGCTCTTCGACAAATAAAACGCCCACCTCGGAAGCTCCTCCTTTCTTGTTCGCTAGTTTTACAGTCCAGATCCGACATCTTGTTTTTTGTTTACTTTTGTTAAAGTTCGTACAGCGCATTTATTAAACGAGAATCTTATAGCTTTTTCTCACAATGCACCAAAAGGAACCACTTCTTTTCTCGCACTCCATTCTCCCCCCCCCTTTTTCTTCGCTGGAAATCTCTGTTTACGAGAGTGAAGGATTCCCCTCCTCCTCCCTTAAAACGTTTCACTAGGTGTGGGGGGGATCGCGCTTGACTCTTTTTCTCCACGTTCGACAACTCACCGTTTCAGCCGCTCTTTTTCTTTTTCATCGTTTTGTTCGCTCTTTGTCTTTTTATCCATTTGTTCGCTTCATCACTCGGTGACATCTGGTGGCTCCACTAAACCCCGTTCGGGGTCGCTTGCGCGGCAAGGTCCATTGGGGCATGGCGGGATCCTCAATTTCCGGCCGTTTGGCCGAGAAAGAGGCTCCCGCCTGCTGCGCCCCGGGTCAGAGCCCCCCATCTGGGGCTCGTCTGGGTCTCCGCTCGCGCGGATTCCCCCCTTAACCGCGGGCGGGCGAGACGCCCTCGGGAGCGCCCCGAGGATGCGTCCGCCATTTGCGGAAGCCAGACCGGAAGCCCCCTACCACCTTTCCCCTTGAGGCTCACTTGATACCTATGTTGCTCTCTTCTAGGTGCCAGGCCAAAACGTTTCTGTTCACCCAGGCTTTTAATTAAGGGACTGATCTTTTAATACTGTCTGAAAAGTATTACTTTAAAGCTGTCATTATGGTCTTAAGTTTTTATGCTTGGCTTTTAATGCTGTATTTTAACATCTTTTAATGTGCTCATTTTTATTATTATTTTATTCTGTAAGCTGCCTCAGGTGGATTCTGGAGAGATGGAATAACCTTTTTTCTGAATACCTGGGTGGAAGAGTAATCGACCTCACAAAGCTCTCATGCTCATTACACTTCTGCCTGGGCACTTCAAGCTCCTTGACGCTCTGCTTTTCCCCTACCGTCTTTACTGCTGCCTCTCTAGGATCGACAATTTGCCTTGTTGAAAACGGTAAGGGTCCAGTAGCACCTTAAGACTAAAATAATTGTGGCAGGGTATGAGCTTTTGTGAGTCATTGCTCTCTTCTTCAGATACAGCTAGAATGGGAGTCCATCTATACTTATAATTAGACAGTAGAGCGATTTCAGATGCTGAATGACAACAGCAGGTCTGATTGGATTAGGTGTGATATGCAGAATGGCAGCAGGCGTGGAGAAACCAGCATTGGTAATGAGACAGGAAACCTAGGTCTCAATTCAGTCCAGGAGGATGCATCGTTTTGGTGTGCCACACCTGGCAGCTACTCCCTTGGGGGATAATATTCTGTATCTTAAAAAATGCAGCAGACCTAGTGAGTATAACAGGAGACACGATGGTCACTGGAAGCTCTAACTACACAGGAGAAGCAATAGTCCAAGTATGGTACTTAAAGGAGTGCGGGGCTCCATTGTTTGTCAGTCTGGAGTCACGTTCCAGTCCCACTTGCCTTCAGGCAACAAACATTTTAAAGCTCACTCTCAAGACGGGGTAACACTTTTTCCACTTCTACAAAGGATGGGGGGTTTTGGTTTCTTTGGAATCCTAGTCTCCTTCCTGATGCTCTCCTTTACACCCACATCCCTGAACGGTACGTCTGCCAATGTATTTATATCCCATTTTTCAGACAACTGGTTTCCTGTCAGCTGCTTTGGGAAACAAAGCCACAGGTCCTGCGCTTTGGTTCACAAACCAGAAAAGATGCATAAGGAGAACGGGGAGGAAATGGAGAACAGTGCTGGAATGAAGTTAGAACCCCACTGATGCTCTTGCATAGAGGCAGGTTCAGGTGGCTACCCTCCGATTTTGATATATCTATTTCCGTCACTATGTTTCCTCCAGAATTAAACCCAAACAAATGGTGACCAGATAAACTAAGCTGGTTATTCCATTTTGGTCCTTGCATCTGTTGAACAACTTTATTGTGTTGCATGCTAATTTGCTGCTCACCCTCTACATATATGTACGGACTGGCAACTTCCATTTCAACCGGAATAACAAGCTAAAACAGGCTTCCTTGGGAGGTGGCAGGCTCTCCTTTCTGGAGCTTTTCAAACAGAGGCTAGATGACCATCTGATAGCAGTGCTGATTCTGTGAACTTAGGCAGATCGTGAGGGTATCAGTGCTTAGTCCTTGTGGCCCCTTTCTTACACGCCCAGGGAAATGCTGATCACCCTTTTGGGTTCCAGAAGCAATTTTTCTACAGGCCAGTTTGGCCGGAGATCCTGGAGGGTTTTGGTCATTCTCTGGGTGTGGAACAGTGGTCACTGAAGGTGTATGGAGGAGGTTGGACTAGATGACCCCGGAGGTGCCTTCTAACTCTATGATTCTATGAATGTATCTGAAGAAGTGTGTGTGTGCGCACAAGAATGCTTATACCGTGAATAAAACTTTCTTGGTCTTGAAGGTGCCAGTGGACTTGAACTTCGCTCTGCTTAGAGGTAAGCTGGTGCAACTTCCCTGAAAGCCCTTAATCCTATCAGAACCAAGAGCTATTCCTCTCAGATCTGCAGTCCCAAATCCCTGGCTACTGATAACTGAGCAGAAGTGTCTGGCAGGGAAGGAGGGAAGGGTCAAGCAAGGGGCCTGAAGCTGCTTCTTTGGTCACCTATACTCAGAACCAGAACAGACTCCCCCCCTCGCCACGATAACCTTCCCAAGAAGGAGGGGCTGCCACTTCTCAGCAGACCTCTGGCAGAGTATCCCCCCCCCGTTATTTTGTTTATTAAATCCAGGTCAAACCTTCTGCACCCCAACCTGGCTCATCCTCACTCTGAACCCCTTCTTTTCTAGGACCAATCTTATAAGAACAGAAGAGAAGCCAATGTTGGATCAGGCCAAAGGCCCATCCAGTCCAACACTGTCACACAGTGGCCAAAAATACCAGGTGCCCTCAGGAGGTCCAGCAGTGGGGCCAGGACACTAGAAGACCTCCCACTGTTGCCCCCCCCCCCCAAGCACCAAGAATACAGAGCATCACTTGCTCCAGACTGAGAGTTCCTGTCTATAGAGAGTCAGAGTAGCCCACAGGGATAGAATGAACATTGGACAAGCTTAAGAAGACAAGAGAAGCCATTTTGGATCAGGCCAATGGCCCATCCAATCCAACACTCTGTGTCACACACTGGCCAAAAAACAGATGCCAAGAACACAGAGCATCCCTTGCCCCAGACTGAGAGTTCCTATCGATACCTTGTGGCTCATAGCCACGGATGGACCTCTGCTCCATAAAAAAAAAAACTACTGCCCAAGTTTGTTTTGCACTCTGCAGCCACGGTCCTTTACCTTTTGCCAGAAATCCATCGAAAACCTCATGTACCAAATATCGCACTGACTGTAATCAAACCGGCCTAAAATAGTCACGTTCGATTCACTGGGCTTTATTTTGTCTATGTCATCTTCCATCTTGCCAGGCTTCCAGCACACGATGGCGTTTTCGCAGGACTGTGGACAGACAAGAAGGGGGGAAATGCTATGTCATCCAGGAAACACTCGGAACCCACCAGTACCGAAAACCATTGTTCCATCTAAGCTGTGCATGTTGAGCAGCCACTCCTTAACACAGGAAGCCCCGCACAGCAGCAACCTGAAGCCACGCAAGGTCTTAAACTGCCCATTGCCCTTGTTAAGGTTACAGCAGTTATATTCTGCTCAGAATGCAAACTGCTCCATGTCGCGGAATTAGGGCCTGGATTGAGCCTCAGTCCTCTGTGAAACCAATGTGACTTTAATTTCTATAGTATAGCTGGATCTTTGGTTCTGCTTCCCAGGAGGCTCCACGACTCTGCTAAGTGCTGTACCCTTCTGATACCGATAACCCTGTGCGCATGGCTTTTGCCTTATGTGACTTTTGCATTTTGGAATGTTTATGCGCTATCAAATTCTAAATAGAGAGGGTATCTGTAACGAGCTTCCTTGACTCTCTTGAGTCACCCTAGCTTTCCCTGACTTTCCTGACCCCAGAGATTGAAAGAGCTGAGCTTTGTCATGTACGTCAGGTGCTTAGCAACAGACTTGACTGACATTTACCTTAGTTCCAATGGATGGGAAAAGGTACTAAATGTCTGAATTTAGCCTTGTTCATTGTTGTATACCAACCACCCCGCGTTATAGGTCTTGGCAGGCAACCAGGATACATCCTTTATAAAATTGCAGTGCACTCTAATTAGGCATTTGATTAATGTGACTAATTTTGTATGCTGCATACCAGAGTCTTGTATGTTTTAAAGGTTTTTACGTTTGGATTTGAAGTTGAATGAATAAGAGGTGTTCTGAAACAACGGCCTCTCTCTCGATGCAGCTAGGAAGCAATCCTCCCTCTAAGCTGTGGAGTCTTGTGAGCAAAAATTCCGCTTTGTGAGCTACTGGCAATAAAGTTGTCAGTGAGCCATTTGGCTCCTGCGTAAATTAGTTTGCTCTGGAGCCATCCTTCCTGAGCTGAGACAAAAATGTGTGAGCCAGAGGCTAAAAAACTGTGAGCTAGCTCACACTAACTCAGCTTAGAGGGAACACTGCTGGGAAGCCAGGTTCTCTCCCTCCCTAATGAATGCAGTGGGGAAGGAAGTCCATGAACAGGTTCCTGCACTCCTCATTTTCCCAACACTCCACTCAGTAGGGGGGGAAATTAGAGAGACCATGAAACATCTGTAAGCTATGGACATTTGGGTACACCAGATAATCAATCACATTTTGAGAAGAACCGTAGAAGATAGTAGAATGAAGCCATCTCATTCATACCCCAAAAAGCTCTTGCCCTGTCAATTAAATGCGTTTTTGGTTTTTCTTCTACAAATCGAACACTGTTTGAACACACAAGTCGTCATACCTTGGAAAGTATCAGATCCCCTAACCACCGCACACAGTCTACGTAATTCCTATGTATGTCTCTGGTAGAGAAGTCAGGAAAGTGGATTTTTTGAGACACAAACGGCCTGAGGAGAAAATGGACATATCCGATCAGCGAGCAGAGAGGGAACAACTGCAGCGGCTTGAGATACTTTCAATCATTCAAAGAGAGGCTAGATGAACCCTTAATTCCCGACAACAGACCGTTCTCTAAGTAGCTAGTCTGCTTTAGATACTTCAGAACTATGCTGCAGTTTCTCGGAACATCTCAATGAATTGGCTGATGACCAGCTGATGCAAGGATTGGAAAGTCCGACCCAGAACTGTTCTTTCCCATGTGCATCTGCTTCCTCATAGCTGGAAGTGCAAAAGATCCCAGAGAAGGCTTCTGGGATATTTGATCCAAATCACCCGGTCCTCCACTTCATCAGCAGCAACTCCGGGGTAAACCATGGAGCCAGCCTGGCATGGGGGCGCAGAGGGCATCAGGGAGCAATCCTCATCGATGGCTGCAGAAAGCTGACTACGCCAATCCTCCACAAGCTCATCCAACGAGCCGCCAGGGGACACAGGGTCCCGCAGGGCCATCTGAAGCCACATGGGGTTCAGTTGGCTCCACGGGCGAGCACGAGCCAAACTGATCACCAGCTCGCTCTGGGCCAAACTTAAAAATTGTAGAGCCAGAAGAGATCTATCAGTTCAACCTGCTGACCAGAAACTATCCTCTAATCCTTCAAGAAGAAGAAGATCTTGGATTTATACCCTGCCCGTCACTACCTGAAGGAGTCTCAGAGCGGCTTACAATCTCCTCCCCCCCCCCACAACAGACACCCTGTGAAGAAGGTGGGGCTGAGAGAGCTCTTGACAGAAACTGCTGGTGAGAGAAAAGCTCTGAAAGGACTTGTAACTGACCCAAGGTCACACCAGCAGCTGCATGTGGAGGAGTGGGGAATCAAACCCAGTTCTCCCAGATTAGAATCCCTGCTCCTACCCACTACACCAAGATAGAATCTACTGAACATCCAATGAAGGAGATTCCACACCCACCCAAAGCATTCTGTCCAACCGTTTGCATAAAGCAGAAAACTCCTTCTAGCATTTAAACTATGCTGCCTGTCATTTATCTAGAAGAAGAAAAGAGATTGGATTTATACCCCGCCCTTCACTACCCAAAGGAGTCTCAGAGCAGCTTACAAACTCCTTTCCCTTCCCCTCCCCACAACAGACACCCTGTGAGGTAGGTGGGGCTGAGAGAGCTCTGACAGAAATTGCTCTTTTTCAAGAACAGCTGTGCGAGAACTATGGCTTGCCCAAAGTCATCCGGTAGCTGCAAGTGGAGGAGTGGGGAATCAAACCCGGTTCTCCCAGATTAGAGTCCGCGCACTTAACCACTACACCAAACTGGCTCTAGATCCATCCCTTTTTCTTCCTCCTACCTTTAAATGGGATGGGTTTTTTAAACTACCAGTTTTAGATAACATTGATGTCCAGGAAGTATTGTTGGGGGGAGGGGGAGAATACAACATCATATTAGGATAAACACTGCCCATACCTGTTGGTTTTATTGGGGTTGTACTCATAGGATTCCTTGATGGCATTCATCATTCTCTTTGAATTGATTCGCCAGAGTTTTAGGGAGTGGTCCATGCCACAAGACATGATTTTCTCACCAAGGAGATCGTAATCCTGTGTATAAGCACACAAACACACAATACGGTTGCTGTGTTTTATAAACAAATTTTAAAGTGTAGCCCAAACCCCTCCCCTCCCTCCTCAATGACAGCTGGAATAAACTGTACCACGACACATAGCTGCATACATTTACTAAACTTAGTCAATTTTGCTTCAGGTCATTTATAATGGTTTGGCGAGGAAGAGGGGAGGGAGCAAAGGAGGCACAGAAATGTTTTAAAGCCGCCGGGACAGTTTCTTACTTACCGCGCTCAAAACTTCATCCCGGTGCCCTTCTACTCCTCCAAATATGGCAACCAGCGTATCGGTCTGGATGTTCCACAGTCGCAACGCATGATCTAGCAAAACAAACACGAGCTCAGTGTCAGCATTCCTTTATGTCACAAAATTAAAGAAGGTTTTTCCAGGAAGGAGTAAAAGAAAAGCACAGCAATACTTGTTGGACCAATGGATGCTGGATCAAAGTCCTGAGGTGCCTATACTAGGCTTTGTTAAGACCTGAATGGACAAATCAACTACTGCAGGACAATGGGTCATGTGGATACTGTGGGATGTGAGTCCAGCATGAGAACGCCTGAAGAGTATTCACACAACCTGGAGCCTTCAACAAGCTTGGAAATGGACCGCACACGTAGCAGGACTGGAAGGTTCCAGACCCTGCTGCCAGTCACGGGTGACATGTCTGTGCTATCAAGACCAATAGTTTAATCTCCCATCATCCGGCAGATCCAGAAGCCTGTCATTAATTTGAATCTCTCTCAGCCTGAACTTAAGTCCTGGGGCAACCTTTAAGACCAACAGAGTTTAATTCTGGGTACAAGCTTCTGTGTTCTGTTGCTTCACACCAACACGGCTACCCACCTGAATCTATCTTAACACATTTACAAACAGCCAACCCGATGGAAAAGCATTTAAAACTAAAGCGATTTCCCTTCACTATTTTGGCTTTTGTACTTTTGAGTTCCGATGCATTCCGGCTGGTTTTATTCACAATCCAAGTTGGACTTCCCACTTTTATTTCGACTTAAATGCCTTTCGGCTGAACAACTGTAAACACTGCGTGTATTTATTGATATTTACTGGCCCTCAAGAAAGGTATCAACTTTTTAAAAAGTTAATGTTATTTATAGTTGGACTTTCTCACAGGGACTCAAGGGGAATTACACAGAGTGAGTCGGTACAAGCAACCAAACTGGGCATTCCTTTTCCTTTTATACCCTTAGAAGCTCATGGATTCACAGATATTGAGCAGCAGAAGATACTTACTTCATGGTGGGGTTTTTTTAATGCAAGGGTTAAAAGGACTGAGACAGATTTAGCAGTTGTTAGACTGAACGTAGGATCCTTATTGCTGAGCAAAAGAGACAGGGTTTCCAGAATGTGAGGGGACGGTTGGTTGGTTAAAGGCTTAATATAGTGATCCCTTATATTCTCAAAGGAGCTGCGGTGACTCAAGTGGTTAAGACGCTGAACTGCAGGCTGTGGAAGGTCGGTAGTTCAGCGGTTCGAGACCCGGGTGCCGCAAGACGGAGTGAGCTCCCGTCTCTAGTTCCAGCTCCTGCCAACCTAGCAGTTCGAAAGCAAGAAATTGCAAGTAGATAAATAGGTACCACTTCGGTGGGAAGGTGACAGCGTTCCATGCGCCTTGGTGTTTAGTCATGCCAGCCACATGACCATGGAAACGTCTTCGGACAGCGCTGGCTCTTCGGCTATGAAACGGAGATGAGCACCGCAACCCTAGAGTCTGATTTGACTGGCTTTCGAGCAAGGGAACCTTTACCTTTACTATATTCTCAAAGAACCTGCATTCAAGCAGGGCATGGAAGGATGTATCTATCCTATTAGGGCCACAAGGGCAGATTCTGTCAGAATAGGGCCTATTCAAAAATCTCCCATATGAAGAAGGAGGAGGAGAAGAAGAAGATTGGATTTATACTCCGCCCTTCACTCGGAGTCTCAGAGCGGCTTACAATCTCCTTTCCCTTCCCCTCCCCACAACAGACACCCTGTGAGGTAGGTGGGGTTCATTCCAGAACTGTCCTTGAGAAAACAGTTCTGACAGAACTATGGCTTCCCCAAGGTCATCCAGCAGCTGTGATTGGAGGAGTGGGGAATCAAACCCGATTCTCCCAGTGGTTAAGTGTAGAGCACTTAACCACGACACCAAAATGTAGGAATAATATTCAGTTTTGCAAACAAAAAAGCTCTACAGAAACATGGGACAGTTAAGATAAGGGGGGTAAAGATCTTGGGAAAGAAAGACCAAAAGATTTGGGTGAGCAAACTCTATGGGCTCTCTGGATCAGACTACCATAATCAATTTCTAGGACAAGCTTTTTGATCAGAGAAAATGCTTTGGATTTGCCCATCTCAAAAATATCATGAATCGACATTCCAACTATCACCAATTTTCATCCAAGTTGATCTGTGGGTATCTCGATTCAGAACGGCTAAAAACCATCTTTGGCACAGATCTGTTTTAATCTCAGTTTAAAGGCATAAAGCCATCCTCTGGCTTCTGAGGATATCCGAATTCTGCCCGCAATATGACGTTTGACACACAGCAGGGAATATCCAGTATTTTCCTTAAAAATTGGGCTAAGAGTTGATTGATGTTATCAGAGAAGCTTTAATACAAATAGGTGAGCCATAAGGATGAGGGGAACCACTTTCAAATTAAAAGCGTGCACAGCTCCAGGAATATAACTCCCCCCCCCCCCATTATGGAAGAAGCTATTATAGCGCTTGTGCATGGTTTAGCTTTATTAAGTGCTGTTCTAAGTTGAGGGGTCAAACGAGGCATTCAATAACTAATTGTATTAGCGTTTTAGAAGTCTGGAACCACCAGAAAGAACTGAAGCATAGCGTAAGTATGACCCATGCTTGGGTGTCGCATTACTAGCTGGCATCCCAGAGACTCGTTTATTATCGGAATTAACCAAACACACTGCTCCACCAACTAAGAGTGGCCATGCACCACCCCCCACAGGACTGAGAAAGAGCTATCAACTTGTCAGTACTTTACTTGAGATGTGTAGCTTAGAGTATTCTCTGCAATAATTTTCTGCACCACTTAGCGGATCGTATCCCTTCCATGCTCCCCCCCCACACACACACCCTTTGGGTTCTTCACAGAATCACGTCCCCCACGGAATATCACAAAGGAACCATTTCTCATACCTTTGCTTACAGACAAGAGAAGATTGGGATCCCTGGGGTGAAATTTCAGTTCGTTGATTGCGTTCCCGTGGCCCACGTAATGCTACAACAGAATCCAGAGAGCAGGTTTTACTCCCAACGTTTTTTGTCAAAAGCTTGCCACCCCCGCGAGCCGGTCAAACTCACCTTTATGCACTGCATCGTTATAGGATTAATTATCCTAATGATGCCTCTGGAGCCAGCCACAGCCAGCAGCGGATGGCTCGTGTTGCTATCGTAGGTCCACGCACAAGTATAAAAGTTTTCATCTGCCTGAAGAACGAAGTCAAGGACCATACAAACAAGCTGAGAACTTCCTTTGGATAAAGCAAGCGTTTAATATTTGGGCATTTGGATAGTTTGTTGCTGGTGCGCAGGAGAACAGTCATGATTCAATAGTCATGATTTAAGTCATTCCATTAAATAAATCCCACAAATAATTCTGTATGTGGCAGAGGAAAATAACAGAGAACAAAGCCAGCCCAGTTGAGAGAATGAATGGGGAGTATATAAGGGCATAATGGACCGCCCTGAAAACAATGGAGCTCAAAATACAGATACAGCAACTGGGGACATACAGCAACTGGGGAGATAAAGTCAAGGAGATTGTGAGCGACTTTTAAAGGTCAGGTAGTTAGAACTGGCCACAGGCTCGATGCACATGCCATCTGGGGTTGCCAAGCTGACAGAGACTTGGTGTAGGTACAAAACAGAAATGAGAAAACTAAGAGATAATTTCAGCTAGTCAGAGGAACCGAGGCTATGGCATTTGAAAATACTCCCTTGTTTCTCCCACCCTTCCTCTTGTGCTTTCTTTTTTTGGTGAGTTTTTTGCATTTTTGTGTGTGCATGCGTGTGCACGTCCATGCCTGGAAGGCATGGCTACCTCTGGCGACTCCTGCTGGAGGTCGTTCAGAGAAGTGGCTTGATAGCCTGCCCCTCAGCCCTGGTATTCCTTGGAGGTCTCCCATCCAAATACTTGCCAGGGTCAGCCCTGCTTAGCTCCTGAGATCTGACGAGATCGGGCTTGCCAGGGCTACACTGGTCAGGGCTCTCCTGTGCTTTCTTTGCCTTTAAAACACATTAAAGGGCAGGCAAGTCAGCCTAAGCACCGCCTTCAATGTCCGGGCCACCAGGATGGAGACCAGAGCACCACCTGCACGCAAGCCTTCTACTGCTAGCTCAGGAGGCGCAAATTAGCTGACATTAATGTTTGGTTTTAACACTGTACTTTAACATTGTATTTATATTAATTATTTTTGTATGTATATGGATCTGTTTTGTAAGCCGCCCTGAGCTGGCCTTGGCCGGGAGGGTGGGATAAAAACCTAAATAAATAATAAATAAATTTAGCAAGGAAAACTTTGGCCACCCACAGCAAGCAACTACCGGTAGGAGCCCCATCTAAGGGCACAACTCCCCTTCACTGGTTTATTGCCCAGGTCTTTTAAGAGATATCCTTATGCAAAAGAGGAAAGTACTAGAGGGAAAAAAACAAGATACAGATAAAATAATGGTAAACTGAGGATTAGGAAGAAGGTGATCATACAGGGGAACTCGTAGGATGAGTTTAGGGTCAGGTACAATCAAATCAAGACTGCGAGTTACAGCTTTTATGTTCTCAAAAAACTTTGTAAAACAATTTTCTAACTTTAAACTAAACCGAAACTCTTCTTCGGAGCTGCAGTGGCTCAAGTGGTTAAGACGCTGAACTGCAGGCTGTGGAAGGTCAGTAGTGCAGCAGTTCGAGACCTGGGTGCCGCATGACGGAGTGAGCTCCCGTCTCTAGTTCCAGCTCCTGCCAACCTAGTAGTTCGAAAGCAAGAAATTGCAAGTAGATAAATAGGTACCACTTCGGTGGGAAGGTAACAGCGTTCCGTGCGCCTTGGTGTTTAGTCATGCCGGCCACATGACCACGGAAACGTCTTCGAACAGCGCTGGCTCTTCGGCTTTGAAACAGAGATGAGCACCACAACCCTAGAGTCGGATTCGACTGGCTTTCGAGCAAGGGAACCTTTACCTTTACCTTATAATCAAATCAAGACTGTGAGTTACAGCTTTTATGTTCTCAAAAAACTTTTTTTTAACTATTTTCTAACTTTAAACTAAACCTAAACTCTTAGCCCAACAGAAAAGGAGTAGCAAATGTTTCACTGGGATTCACACAGATTAAACAACAAGCACCCAAGTAGATGATAAACTATACAAAAATGTCTGGGACACTTAATGAAGATTTTGGCTTTTAAGGAGAATGCTAGTTCAGTTCTTATTTCTAACCACAGCTGTTATCAAATGAAGTGGGCCAGGAGGGGCCTGCTGAGACTGGAATGCCAACATCTGGTGTGCAGGGATTAGTCTCAGTAAGAGCCATCAAGCAAAGAAAACGCTGATGCCCTTCAGAAACCAGTCCTAGAGGTATATGAGATAAAAGGATACATCAGCATCTACGTAAGACTGCAGCAACCGGATTTCTCCTTGGGAATGACATTCGTATAAAGTAACCTGAAGGCAGAGAATACACAAGAGGTTAGAGTCACGTACTGGAAACTGGTTTGGCTGTAGGAACCAGGAACTAAACGCATTATCTAAATTAACTCTTTCCTCTTTCTCCAAACCCTAAAAATGCTATAATCTATGCATGCTCAGACATAAGTGATGCTCTGTATTCTTGGTGCTTGGGGGGGGGGGGGAGAGACAGTGAGAGGGGCTTCATGTCCTGGCCCCACTGCTGGACCTCCTGATGGCCCCTGGTATTTTTGGCCACTGTGTGACAGAGTGTTGGACTGGACGGGCCATTGGCCTGATCCAACATTGGCTTCTCTTATGTTCTCTTATGTGTGTTCTTATAAGTAAACAAATTATTAGGCCAGTAATTCGCTTAAGCAGACCACGAACCTGTTTGGACATTATATTCCCCCCCACCCACCCTTGGCATTGCCCACAGAGAAAGCCGGGGAGGGGGCCTTGGCTTTGCAAACTCCCGAAGAAATAAACCTCCATGGAGAAAATACACACATAAAATGTGCCATTGAGTGGCAACCAACTAACAGCAAACCTATCAAGTTCCAGTTCAAGAAGAAGAGGAGGAGATTGGATTTATACCCCGCCCTTCACTTGGGAGTCTCAGAGCGGCTTACAATCTCCTCTCCCTTTCCCTCCCCACAACAGACACCCTGTGAGGGAGGTGGGGCTGAGAGAGCTCTTTGAGAACTACCCTTGAGAGTACAGCTCTGAGAGAACTCGTGACTGACCCAAGGTCACACCAGCAGCTGCATGCGGAGGAGTGGGGAATCGAACCCGGTTCGCCCAGATCAGAGTCCACGCTCCTAACCACAACACCAGACTGGCTCCCAAGGGGTTTTCAAGGCAAGAAATGAGCAGAGCTGGTTTGCCATTGGTTTCCTCTGCGCAGCAGCCCCACTCTTCCTTGGCGAACTTCCATCCCAGTAATGCTCCCTCTAAGCTGTGGTATCTTGTGAGCAAAAATTCTGCTTTGTGAGCTCCTGGCATTAAAGTTGTGAGCCAGCGATTTGGCTGGTGCATACATTAGTTTGCGCTGGAGCCATCCTTCCTGAGCTGAGGGAGAAATGTGTGAGCCGGAGGCTAAAAAACTGTGAGCTAGCTCACACTATCTCAGTGTAGAGGGGACACGGCATCCAAGTTCCAGCCCTGCTTAGTTTCTGAGTTCTGATGAGATCAGGCCAGTCTGGGCTATCAGGGCTGCTACACAGAGAAAAGACACCGGAAACATTTCTTTTGCTGGCGAGTAGACAGCTGAATGAGCGTGCAGCCACTGAAATAGTGATCCTTTGTGACAGACAAGCGAGCTGATCATTGTGCTCCTAGATGAGCAGCCTTGTGAGCACTTAATTAAAAGGCAGCGGTTACAGGAGGCTGGCTTTCCTGAGGCCTGTGCCGGTTTTGCCGTCTCCCCTTACTGTCCTCACGTTGCGTAAGCAGCTCTTCTGTCACGGAGAATGGAAGAATAATACTTTAACTTTCTTCCAAGGAGCATTTTGCTTTACAAAGGGAGGCTGTCTTTACAAGTATCTGAAACCAGTCTCAAACCTGTTCTTAGAGTGCTTTGACTCAACACTTGGCTCGGCCTCTACGACCCTCCCTGCCCTTTTCTGCTCCCCTCGTCTTTGTGTGTGTTTATCTCCCTTTTTAGAAACATAACTCCAGCCATGCACGAAGAGGCGATGATAAAATATGAATGATACAATCACACAGATACTGGAATTGGATTTTATATTTGCTTGAAATGGAACTGGGATTTTTTAACATTTACTATCGCATTCGCTTGAAAGAGGGCAGGAAGAAAGATTACTCCTTATATTTTTATACTAAAATCTGATAGAGCACTAGGGGGGGGGGAAAGACTCTGTTCATCGGTTCAAATATACTTTTTATGCAGTCATTTTAACAGGCAGCTAAATGCCTTTTGAAGGTTTTATCCTCCAGCCCAATTGAACAGGCCCATTACTTTCGTGTTCACAGCTAGCCTTTCCATTAAACTGAGCGATCAACGTCAGTAAAAGCTTTCAGAACGTGCCCGGTGCCAAATGCCCCCAATCTGCACATGTACCTGTCTAGGACTGCAACGAACAATCAATTTTCTAGCTTTGTATTATGTCACCACATCAGACCATGAACTGATAGATCCACAGTTTAACTTCGGAGGAAATTTCCGCAATTCTGGAAATTGCAGTACAATACGTTTCCTAAATCCAAGCTATATACCGGGTCAGAGGTTTGGAACTTCCAAAGAGAAAGCAGGTTGGGAGTATTTCAAAATAAGCTCTTTGGGCTATTCTAGGAGTCCCACAGAGCGCGCACCAACTGTTTTTTTGAGAGCAGAAAATGATGTTATAGTGGTACCCACTAACCTAAATTACTGGGTAAAGCGTTCTTTGATGCCAAAAAGCAGACTTCCTAAAATATATTACAACAGTGGCTTGCAGATCAGAGCTGGGAGGAAGAGGAGCAGGGTGAGCTGGGAGAGGAGGCCCTTGACAGCAAACTTGAGCTTGCCTCTGTGCAAAACGGCCACGAAACGGCCAGCTGCAGTCATGTTATATATTTAAAAATGCTAAACACAAAAAATAGAATATAAGCTTATTCAAAATTAATTGAAATTAAAATCCCATGCTTTATGTTTGGGAGGGGGGAAAGTACTGTGAAGCTACTCGGCAAACGGGTCATGAAAAGTAGAGTTAAATCAAGACGTAGGTCCCACTCAAAAGTCTGAGAACCTCTGCTTGAAGGAGCAAGTGTCCCTTTCCTCTTCCACAAACAACTTGGTAGCAGGGTCTGCTTCATATACTGCAACGCCATAGATTTTTTCCCCCCAGGCTTACAATTAGGCTTACCAAACGCCGGCGGGGGAAATCTATTTCCTGGCAGGATGCGTGCCGCGGGGGACGGCTGTCCGCGCTGCACCCGCCGTCGCCAGGATGTGATGCTCCGCGTTACTCTGGCAACGGGACCCCAAACAGCCCCGTTGCCAGAGTAACGCGGAGCGTCACATCCTGGCGACGGCGGGTGCAGCGCGCACAGCCGTCCCCCGCGGCACGCATCCTGCCAGGAAATAGATTTCCCCCGCCGGCGTTTGGTAAGCCTACTTACAATACAATCCTAAGCAAAGTTACAAGCCTTCTAAGACCACGGAAGTCAAGGGACTTAGAAGGGTTCAGCTCTCCTTAGGCTTGTGTTCATCTCCTAACTTTGAAGATGGATCAGGCTAAATCAAGAGTTTATAGACAACAGCATAATATGGCGCTAGGAGGAAGGAATGCACATACCCACAATGACTGGAAGATTATCTTGCTCGACTCAGTTGCGACACTCTAAGAAGAAATCTGTGTTTGTGTGTGTGTGTCTGTGTTAAGGTTTAACCTGATGCCAACTCTCGTTTTGGAAGGCACATTCACTAACGCCCATATGCTGCACAATTTTGCCACTGTGGTACAGAAGAAACTGAGAATCTCATTTTTTAAAAAAACCCTATTCATACAACAGTTAAGAATAAAATTCTTCCCTGCTCTGATCTTTGAAAGCTTGACTTTTACTGGCTGATAATCATCAGAAAGTAACAACTCAGTCCACGAGCTATGCTTTAGTGTTCTCAAACTCTGATGGCATCGATTTTTTTTTGGTAACTGTTATCCTGCTTTCCTTCTCTTGGCATGACTGTTTCTCCTATTACGGCCCATGACTGATGAAAACAAACTTTTGAAAAAAATCCAACTACAAAGTACCCTAGTATTAGATGTCTTTGGAAAGCAAACAAACAGCCTGAGAACGAAAGAAGATCAAGTTTTAATTATGCCACTCACTCTGTTGCTGCCAACTGTGGCAAAGACGAGAGGGTCGCCTTCCTTGCTGTGCCAATTGAACTGCACCCCAAACAGTGGCTGGCTGTGGTCTTCCTGCAAAACATAAAGTGTAACTAGGATGAAGATTCAAAGCACAAGCAAAATATGTCCGACATGAAGCAGTTCTGGGGGGGGGGGGTTTCCCCAGTGCTTCCATAACTTTTTATACATCTGACAAAAGAGGCGGGAGTTTGAAGGGCAGAATAACATGTGGCGGTAAAAAGGGACCACAGCTGAAAATAGATTTATTGTGTTGCTCTCTGCCTCTCTTGAAAGTAACATTTTATTATCCCTACTCCTGAAACGGCACGCAATATTTACTTATGCGGCTTTTTAAAAATTCTGCATCATTTAAGACAGGGGTCCTCAACATGGTGCCTTTGGGTGCCGTGGCACACGCCTATTCCTTTGCTGGCGCCGGCCAAGTGTTTTCAGAAAGCGGGCAGAGCCAAGTGGGCTTTTTGCCCAGTAGGGCTTCTGACTGACCACTGGGGTGAGAACTGGCTGGGCAGATTTTTTTAAAAGTCGCCACCACAGCACAAGTATCTCCACTGCATGACTGACGGGACATTGTATGCAAGAAAACATTTTTAAACAACATGTTCATTTTAAAAGGCATCCGGTTAAAACAGACCCTCTGTTGAAGAGTTACTATTACAGTTGTACATAACTCCACTAAAGATGTAAAATTTCCGGAAATTTTGAAGCTCGGAAAAAAACCTGTGTTTTTCTGGGTTTTTTTGGAAAAAAGGGAAATTTTGGGAAAAATTGAAAAAATGCTACATTAGCACTTTTTTTTTCTTTTCCAGATTGAAAGTTATTCTGCTACTTTAGGAACATAAAACATGACTATGGACATTTTTACTTGGCATGAAATTATCACAACTAGCATATTAAAAAATATAGTGTATCCAAATAATTATTACAAACAGAATACCCACCCACATGCAAAAACAAAACTGAAACCTTTTTCTTTTCTTGTGACAATAGCACCTCCTAAAGGAAGAAATGTATCTTGTTCTTGCATTGGAGAGTTCAGTTTGTAACCTAGGACTTGCTTGTCCTCAGTGCACAGAAATTAGATCAATCTGATACCATACATATTTTTTAGCAATGATTTGAAAAATATTTGAACACCTTGTCTTAAAATATTTTATTCATCATGTTAAAATAAAACGTTCCAGAATCAATTTTTTTTCTTTTCTTTTTTCATTTTTTCGGGGGGGGGGGGAGGGTTCAGTTGGGGGGGGGGGGAAGGCTTCAGGGGAAAAACGGGGAAAAAACATTTTTTCCCCCCGAATGTTTCTGATTTTTTTCTGGGCCTTCACATCTTTAAACTCCACTCCTTGACATTTTGTGGTTGACACCCCCTCCTGTGGCAGCCATTTTGTGGTTGCCCCCACCAACTTATGTCAGGATTCCAAAGCTGCCCAAGGTCGGCGACCCCTGACCTAAGATCTAATGAGGCTTACAAACCCATATAATGCAATAAAATATTCACAGAAACGTAGACCACTAATATCGTGCTAATGAAAGCAGCATAAAGCAAGAGTCAAATCACAATGGGACAGACAACCATGGAAAAAGCAGAAACCAATCAACCTACCCCCAAATGCTGCATCCCAGTTTCACAAAGTGTGCATGAGTAAACATACTAAATGGCATAGCATAGCTACGCATTCCTAAACCTTACATCGAAACTGTTTTTGGCACATCCCTGTATTACCCATAACTTATAGTTCCGAAATAGCATTACTTATGTACCTTTGGCGGGAGGTTAGCAACATCTCTTCCCCAGTGAAGGCTAACTTATACAAATCTGGCACAACAGATTTTGCTCCCAAGACTCAGGAAACTGTTTTTGAAAAATGTCTCCATTATCCTGCAGGGCCCAATACACGTATAGGCATTTGAATATATGGGTTCTCCATTCACACTTCACTGTTCTTTTCCCCCCGTGTGCATTCTGTGATCTGTGCCATGCTAGGGTGGGGGAAGAGACTTGGTAAGCTGGTGCAAGACACTAGGGTCCTCTCACAGCCTTTATTGCACATTTCTAGCCACCAACATAAGCTTGGATGCTTGCGAACGGTTGCTAATGATGTCACAGGAACTAGATGGGGGCCAAACAAGGCTTCCACAGTGACCAAACACATGTTTTTGCATAGCTCCTTGAGAATGTCAGGAGCTAGCAATGGCAGAAGAAACTCAAAACAGCAAACATTTGCTTATTTTGTATCATCAATTCTGAACCGAGAACTGGTCCCTGTCTGTGCAATCCTTGGCAAGCAGTACAATGTGCCTCCCAATGTATACGCTTAAAGGGAAAGGGCTACTCTAAAAGCCGTAAAGAGAATAAGCTCAACCACACCACCACCTGTGCATTTTTTCCAGGAAAGAACAAATGTTTTTCACAGGTCTTCAGGCAGAGGGACCCTTCTATGCTCTTCCCAGCAAACTTTTCCAAGCCACGAGAAGTCTTCATCATGAGGTAAAAATCTTTGCTCCAAAGATGTACTTCCCCTCCTGATTTCCTATACCATCTGTATTTTAGTACTCTATGTTGGTGGTTACTTTTTTTCGAAGTCTGAAAGGGGGAGGGGGGAGTCTCTACACCCTTCAATTTCCTGTTAGTTGCGAAAATATAACTCTGCTTTCCTGTTGTTTAAAATTCATCTGAACACACACCCCAACAAAAGGGCAAAGAACTTTTTAGAACCAGTAGTCCAGACCAATTTACGACAAAACAGTGTTTTATGCCTCTAAAAGGAGCACGTCTCCTAAAACACACCATGTTCAAGCTCAGTATGTACAGGATGTGAAAACAGTTTTATTCCAGGGATTAATAACTGAAATTTCTTCTAAATAGCTGTAGGAATGCGCAGTAGCACCAACAAATGTTGTGGCAGGGGTAGGAGCTTTCGTGAGTCACTGCTCACTTCTTCAGAGACTCCCTCTTCAGCAGTGGCTCCCGAAAGCTCCTACCCTGCCACAAAGTTTGTTAGTCTTTAAGGTGTTACTGGACTCTTGCTCTTTTCTAGTGATTACAGACAGATTAACAGGGCTACCCATCTTCTTCTAGCTACTTATTTTCTCCCAGGTGCCTACAAAATGTGCTTAAGATGTGGAGATAGCAACTAACTCGGAGAGAGGGGAAACCGCACACATTCCTGGGAGTACGTATGAAAATGTGTTAGCTACAGCAGCTATCCAGACCCTCCATTTCAGAGTCGGCCTCCCTCTCAATAGAAGATCCTGGCAACCGCTACTTTCACAAAGCCCTGCCTGGGAATGCCCACAGCCATCTAACACAGGGGCGTCAAACTCATCTGTTACTAGGGCCAGCTCTGACATAAACCTTACTTTGTTGGGCCAGGCCCGTGGGTGCCATAAAATGTAACCCGAGGTACTGGAGATATAAACTTTATAAAGGTGATTTCAGATGTCAAATGGCAATCGCAGGTGAATGACAACAGCAGGCTTAATTGGATGAGGCGTGATACGCAGAAGAGTAATAGGAGTGGAGATGCCAGCGTTGGTAACGAGACGGTGCAGCTGCAGCAGCAGCCCTGGGAAAGGAAGCAGGAGAAGGCTCAGGGACCGGATTTGAGCCCTCTGCGGGCCGCATCCGGCCTGCGGGCCGCATATTGGACACCCCTGATCTAACAGGCTGCTGCAGGAAACAAAATGTGGAACTAAATACATTCCTCGTCTGATCTCGCACAACTCTCCTCCTTAGGATCGCAGAAGAAAAATCTAGTAGCAAAGGTCAGCAATAAAACCATCTTCATTCCAAAGCTGTTACATAAAAGCGAAGGTCTCACAGATTTCAAGAGTACAAATACCTTGAGGCTGTTGACACACTTGAAGGAATATTTGCATTTCTTCGACTTCCATTTTCCTTTCCCCCAGCTCTTCCTTCCTGGAGCGTTGGGAGTGTTTGTGGGAGTGTCGGGGCGTTCTGTATTCGTACCGCTCTCTATACTAACAGCATCATCCTGAGAACAAAGTACACATTGATTTAAAATGGACAGGATAAACTCAGATTAAAAGCAAGCTAACTCTTGAGTAGAAGTGTCCCCAAATGCTCTAGCGTGGGCAGAGAAACCCATTCACAATTAAGTAGCCCCAGGAAGTGAAGCGAGTATTCCAGTAACGCTGGGTTCCACATCAAGCAGCTGCGAAGCTACTAGGATCAGACAACTCAAACTCCTGTAATAAGGGGCTAGTTTCAGTTTCAAATTCTTGTTTCACAAAACGTTCTGCCTGCAGATCACACACAACCAAGAAACTGGTGACGCCTTCCAAACCAACAAACATACTGTGGAATTAGCTTCTGTGTCAGGTTCACCAAAGAGGCCATCTAAAGAACATGCAGACAGAGGACCCTAATAGCAGGAGAGTCACATTTCTAGGCAGAGCACAGAGGATCTGACCACAGACATGGGCTATCAGGCGACAGAAAGCCTTTGACCCGGAAGTATTCATACCGTCTTTCTTGCGCCTCGTGACTGACCGGTTAAATGTGCAAATTAACATTAGTTCTGAAGAAGGGTGCAAAGCACTCACTCTTTTCTATCTAGCACATTTTTATCCCACCGTTCCTTCAAGTTCTGCGCAGCATAAAGACTTCATTCATCCCATTTTATCTTCACAACAACCCTGTGAGGGAGGCTAAGCTGACAAGAAAGAGGGTGACTGGCTCAAGGAGAGCATCTCGCCAGAGTGGAGACCCTTAGTCCAAGACTCTAATCATGACACCATGCCAACTTTACCTGCAAAGGATCCCAAGGAAAACCCACCCCCAAAAATGGCATCTCCTGCTGCGTAAGACAGAAGAAATGCCTCTCTGTAAGACACTACCCGCCATCAGCCAGGGAGCTTTCTGGGATATAAAAGGAATATTACAAGCAAAACCAACACAAAAAAATGCAAGGCACAACAAGAGGCAGCATTAAGCCCTCTAATCTATCACTTAAAGGTAAAGGTTCCCTTGCTCAAAAGCCAGTCGAATCCGACTCTAGGGTTGCGGTGCTCATCTCCGTTTCAAAGCCGAAGAGCCAGCGCTGTCCGAAGACGTTTCCGTGGTCATGTGGCCGGCATGACTAAACACCAAGGCGCGTGGAACGCTGTTACCTTCCCACCGAAGTGGTACCTATTTCTCTACTTGCAATTTCTTGCTTTCGAACTGCTAGGTTGGCAGGAGTAATCTATCACTTAGAGCACTGAAAAAACATCTTATTGTTTGCTACAGAGATCTCATTTCTCCACAAATTCGCTGGCGTGGGAGTTGAGACACATCATCTGATAATATATTAATTATGCCACTAGAGCGGTTTCCCAGATCCTTCTAACAAACCACTCTGCTGACGCTTGTGCATTATCTTTCTTTCAGTAAAGAGCAGTACAAATTAGAAAGGCATGTCCCCCAGGCAGAGGCCAGCACAGAGAAGAAAGAGCTCCGTTTCTATCCAACACAGATCCGATTTGATAGCGAGATGGGGTGTTTTTTTCCCCAACACCTGGGGAACCCTGAGTTGGATGGAAAGGTGCACAGAAATATTTTTTTAAAACCCAAAATGTTTTGGTTGAGCAGAGCAGCGATCAGTGGGCGTCAGAAGAAGTGATCCAGATGGGGCTTCTTCCCATAGCTAGTGGGGGATTTGAACCTGGGCGTCCTTTCTTATCTTTAGTGCATTTACTCAGGAGTAAGCCACATTGAGTGGGATGGAGCTTACTTCCTTGGAAGTCCCATCAAATTCAATGCCACTTACTCCCAAGTAAACATGTAAAGATCTAAACTGGGGTCACCCTAAGTTCAAATCATCGATGGCCAGGAAGCTCCGACTGACTTGGGGGCAGACCGTCTTCTTGCAGCCTAAGCAACCTCTCAGAATTGTTGTGAAGCAAGAACCCTGGGTGCCACCCCTGACATCACATCGGGAAAGCAACGGGTAAACGTGCATGTTAAGACGCTGAACTGCAGGCTGTGGAAGGTCGGTAGTTCAGCAGTTCGAGACGCGGGTGCCGCATTGACGGAGTGAGCTCCCGTCTCTAGTTCCAGCTCCTGCCAACCTAGCAGTTCGAAAGCAAGAAATTGCAAGTACATAAATAGGTACCACTTCGGTGGGAAGGGAACAGCGTTCTGTGCGCCTTGGTGTTTAGTCATGCCGGCCACATGACCACGGAAACGTCTTCGGACAGCGCTGGCTCTTCGGCTTGGAAACGGAGATGAACACCGCAACCCTAGAGTCGGATTCGACTGGCTTTCGAGCCAGGGAACCTTTATCTTTACACCCTACCCTTCCTTTAAGAAGTCTGGACTGCACACGTCATCCCACCCTCCTCCATTATATCAATACAATCACAACCCTGTGAGGTAGTTTAGGCTAATGTATTCTATTTACTTAATTCACTTATACCCTGCCATTCTCCTGAAGTGGTTTACAATATTCTCCTTTCCTCCATTTTATCCTCACAACAGCCCTGTGAGGTGGGTTAGTCTGAGAGAGCATGTGACTGGCCCTGAGAGAGCATGTGACTGGTTAGTCTGAGAGAGCATGTGACTGGTGAGATTCCATGGCATGAGTGGAGATTCAAACCAGGGTCTCCCAGATTACTAGTCCGATACTCTTAACCGCTACAACACACTGGCTCTCCAGAAATTGCAAGGGGTTCCACTGGGGCTAAGAGATGGTAACTGGCCCAAGGTCACCCAGAGAGCTTCCACGGCAGTGTGGGAATTTGAACATGGGGCTCCCAGATCTTAGTTTCAAGTGGGTAGCGCCAAGGAAAGCTATAATTTAAGAGTACCATGGAGGCAAATTCTGGTCAGGAAAAAGAAGAGCTGGATTTATACACCGCCCTTCACTCGGAGTCTCTGGCTGCAGTGTGAATGGGTAAAATCCAGCTGGAAAGTGCATTGAAAGTGAATAATTTAGTGCATGTGACTGTAGCCTCAGAGCGGCTTACGATCTCCTTCCCTTCCTCTCCCCACAACAGACACCCTATGAGGTAGGTGGGGCTGAGAGAGCTCTGAGAGAACTGCTCTTGAGAGAACAGCTCTTGAGAGAACAGCTCTGAAAGAACTTGTGACTGCCCCAAGGTCACCCAGCTGGCTGCATGTGGAGGAGAGGGTAATCCAACCCGGTTCTCCAGATTAAAGTCGGGCGCTCTTAACCACTACACCAAACTGGCAGCACAAGGAGAGGAGCCCCTACCTTTCCCTTGCACTGTGTTTCCAACTCAAAGTGGCACTGGAGGCCATATTTGCTGACAACCCCCCCGCCCATCAATTCAGGGTCCTGGTGGTCCTGACTAGAATCAGTCTCCCTGTAGCACTTTTAATCAGCTTTTGCTGAGCTACAAATAAAGGAATATCCCTGGCACAAACCCAAAGACGGTGCCTTGAGGTTGGTCCACTGTCTGTCATGAGTTTGCCAATCTCCAGGCTGTGCCCGGAGATCTCCCAGAATTACAACTGATCTCGACTAGAGATCCATTCCCTTGGAGAAAATGATCGGTTTGGATGGTGGACTCTCCCGCCCTCCCCAGATTCCACTCACAAATATCCAAGAATTTCCCAGCCCAAAGGTGGCGATCCTAACCTGCAGCAGCAGAGTAAAATTGGAGTCCTGCATCACCACAGAGACCAACAAACCACAGTGACCTGATGAAGCAGTTTTAGACTCACAAAAACTTACACTCTGGAAAAATTTCCTTGTGCCACCGAGGTGCTGCTGGACTCAGGTTTTGCTCAGATGCTAGCTTGCTACTCTAACCACTAGACCACACTCAGCAGATGCAGGCACAAAGCAAGCACGGCCACTCTTTCTTGACCACAGGGAATGAGCTTGTGCGGAATATATAGCTTACCAACACATGATGACATGCAGATCCCTTGTACTGAATCAGACCCTTAATCCATCAGGGTCAGTGCTGCCAGGGGTTGAACCTGGGAACTTCTGCATGCCAGCCCAGCAGATGCTCTGCCAATGAGCCACAGCCCCTCCCCTAGGACAGGGAAGGAGATTTTGCCTTATACTGAATCAGACCCTTGGTCCATCAAGGTCAGTACTGTCCACTCAGACTGGCAGGAGCTCTCCAGGGTCTCCAGAACAGGTCTTTCACATCCCCTACTGCCCGGTCCTTTTAACTGGAGATGCCAGGGATTGGACCTGGAACCTTCTGCATGCCAAGCAGATGCTCTGCCACTGAGCCACAGCCCCTCCACCAAAGCATGAAATGAATATATGAAGCTGCCTTATACTGAATCAGACCACTGGCCCGTCAAGATCAGTATCATTACTCAGCCTGGCATCAGAGCAGGTAGAGGTCTTTCACATCACCTACTGCCCGGTCCTTTCAACTAGAGACACCGGGAACTGAACCTGGGACCTTCTGCATGCCAAGCAGAGGCTCTAAGCCTACCTCAGAGATAGGGTTGCCAGTTCCCCCTGGCCACCGGTAGGCAGTGTTCCCTCTGAGTTAGTGTGAGCTAGCTCAATTTTTTAGCCTCCGGCTCACAGATTTTTTGTCTCAGCTCAGGAAGGGGGGCTCCAGAACAAGCTGATTTATGCAGCAGCCAAATCGCTCGCTACTTTAATGCCAGTAGCTCACAAAGTAGAATTTTGGCCCACAGGACTCCACAGCTTAGAGGGAGCATTGCCAGCGGAGGATGAGGGGCCACAGGAATCAGTGTTCCCTCTAAGCTGAGTTAGTGTGAGCTAGCTCACAGTTTTGTAGCCTCCAGCTCACACATTTTTATCTTAGCCCAGGGAGGATGGCCCCAGAACAAACTAATTTTATACAGCAGCCAAATTGCTCGCTCACAACATTAACGCCAGTAGCTCACAAAGTGGAATTTTTGCTCACAAGACTCCACAGCTTAGAGGGAACATTGCACAGGGTTGCCAGATCCAGGTTGGGAAACCCCTGGAGACTTGGGGGTGGAGCCTGGGGTGGACAGGGATCCCAGCGGGGTACAGTGTCATGAGAGTCCGCCCTCCAAAGCATCCATCTTCCCGAGGGGAGCTGATCTCTGCAGCCTGGAGATGAGCTGTGATTCCCACCTGAAGGAATGCCAACCCGGACTTCCTTGGAAGAACGGGGATGGAGGAAAGACGTGCAACAGGCAAAAAGAAGAAGAAGAAGAAGCCAATAACAGCTAGGACAGATAATTCAAACGGAATTCATTCAAAGCCCTTCCCCTCCTCACACGAGGAGGCCGACTGATGCTTCCAAACGCCCGCCCAGCAACCTCTCCTCCCGCCAAGCCAGGGGCCTCCGAGGCAGCCCCACCCACCCGTTGCTAGGAGACGCGCTAGGCCCGAAGCCTGCCCCCCCCCCCACTACCACCACCTTCCCCCAGCGGCCTCCTCACATTCTCGTCCCCGGACAGGTCCCCCGGGTTGCTGTTCTCGTCGCTGCTCAGCTTCTGCTTCTTGGCCGGCATCTCCCCACCGCCGGCGGAAGCTGCAGCCTCTCCCCGGCCTCCGCCTCCCCTTCTCCGCTCAGACATCTTCCCTGCCCCCCATTCCCGGGCGCTGCCGTAAAGCGCCGGACGCGGCATGGAGAACGACCCCGACGGAGCCGCTCCTCGTGTAAAGCGCATGCGCGGGAGGGAAAGGAGGGCGGGGCGGCTCTGGCGCTTCCCCGGCCCCGCTGCCGTGAAGCGCGGCCAGCGGGTGTCGTAAAAGCGAAGCCACGCTGCTGAAAAAAGAATCAAGCCGAGAGAGAAAAAGCGGGATTCGAAGCGGCGCGTTTAGGACGCTGGCGCTGTTCGACCTCTAGAGGGCGCGCGTTGCTGAGGATTTGGGGAGGCTCGGGGAAGGATAACGCGCGTTTTACGCGGGAGCAAGTCCCATTGAACTGTGCAGATCTCACCTAAATCCAATCACGGCTGCTGTTGTTATTCATCTGCTATTGTCGTGTGCCTGCTAATGTCATTCGGCATATGAAATCACTCCATTTCCCAATAAATAGGACAGACTGACTCCCATACTAGTTGGATCTGAAGAAGTGAGCAGTGACTCCCAAAAGCTTCTACCCTGCCCCAAATTTTCTTTAAGGTGTTATTGGACTCTTGCTCTTTTCTACTGACTTCCCCAGTAAATGGGTCTGGGGTTGCGCTGCCGATAGCAACAAATCTAAAAAACACTTACTAAGGAACAAAGTTTGGGTCCACTGAGGTCTGGGTTGGGAAATACCTGGAGACTTTGGGGGTGGATCCAGGAGAGGGCGGGGTTTGGGGAGGGGAGGGCGCGCAGCATGGTACAACGCCATAGAATCCGCGCTTCAATGCAGCTATTTTCTCCAGGAGAGCAGATGTCTGTCGGCTGGAGATCAGTTGTGGAAGCAGGAGGTCTCCAGGCCCCACCTGGAGGCTGGCAACTAGTCCAGCGGCACCTTTAAGTCCATCCAAATTTAATTCTGGATATTGTGCATGTACAGGAAAGCTTCTACCCAGAATTTAACTTTGTTGGTCTTAAAAGTGCCGCTGGACTCAAACTTGGGTCTGTTATTTCAGACCAACACAGCTACCCACCTGAATCACACTTAGTAAAGGTAAAGGTTCCCTTGGTCGAAAGCCAGTCGAATCCGACTCTAGGGTTGCGGTGCTCATCTCTGTTTCCAAGCCGAAGAGCCAGCGCTGTCCGAAGATGTTTCCGTGGTCATGTGGCCGGCATGACTAAACACTGAGGCGCACGGAACGCTGTTACCGTCCCACTCAAGTGGTACCTATTTATCTACTTGCAATGTCTTGCTTTTGAACTGCTAGGTTGGCAGGAGCTGGAACTAGAGACGGGAGCTCAGTCCGTCATGCGGCACACTCGGGTCTCGAACTGCTGAACTACTGACCTCCCACCGCCTGCAGTTCCGCATCTTAACCACCTGAGCCACCGCAGCTCCTGAATCACACTTACTAGGGAGTAAATCACATTGGGCCCAGTGGAATTTACTTCTGTGTATGATCCCTACAGGATCGGCCGGTAGCAGCAAACTGAAACAGAAGCCTAGTAGCTCTAGATAACTTTTTTTTAATTGTTCTGCTGTAAATTTTGGTGAGTCAAAAAGCTCACTTCAGAATCAAAGGCTGCCAACTCATGAATGAGAAATTCCTGGAGATTTGGGGGTGGAGTCGGGGGAGAGACCTCCCCTTGCTCCAGGGGGATTCACCTCTGTAGCCTGGAGAACAGTTGTAATTCAGAGGCAGCTCTTGGTGTTACTTGGAAGGTCGGCAGTCCTAGCGGCAGCTCAGTTTCTATCATGCACCCACGCTGCAATTTATTTATTTATCTGTCAGATTTACACCCCGCCCTCCCAGCCGAAGCCAGCTCAAGGCGGCTTACATAGCAGAGTAAAACACCTCAATAACAAATTAAACAATCCTAAAATCACCTAAAAACACTCCAGCATTACATGGTGCTACAGACATTAGGGGATACTGATAGGAATCATGTTATTAAACGATGACGGCCATCAGTCAGTAATATATTCTAGTGATCGGATCGTAGATCTGATCCTTTATGCAGCAGGCAGTTGTCGTGGCTCCAAGGGACAGGGCTCTCTACCTTTGAACGATGGGTATCTCCATTGGGTACTGATTGGGTATTGGGTTCAATGCAAGATACTGATTATAATTTAGAATTATCAGGGGTCATTTCCTGTGGGAGCGCACAGGAGCGGAGCTCCGGCAGTAAGGAGCCCAGGGGGTGGGCACATGCAACAAGCCCTGCCCCCTGCTCCCAGAAGCCCTCAGTCAGGCCACGAGGAGCAAGAAGCAGCCAGGTAAGTTGCAGAGCCCCGCGCCGGCCCGCCTTCAGGTACAAGCTCTCCCTCCTCTGCGAGGGCAGATCTGCACATTCCCTCCCCCCCATAGCTAGCAATCCAAAACAGTCCAGTGGCACCTTTAAGACCAAGTTTTATTCAGGTCCAAGCTCTCCCTCCTCTGCGAGGACAGATCTGCACGTTCCCCCCCCCAATAGCTAGCAATCCAAAACAGTCCAGTGGAGCCTGAGCGGTGGGTGTTGCCTTCTGACACACTTCCAGTGATGTCAGGGGGTGTGGCATATGCAAATGTTATGCTAATGAGTTATGCTAATGAGCTCCTCCACCTCTTTTTCTATGAAATGACCCCTGAGAATTATCACTCCATGGAGAGGGTAGGGTTACCAAAGTGCTGGGGAGGTTGGAGATCTCCTGCTATTACAAAGGATGATATGGCTGATGTTGCTGCGTCCAATGATGGTGTTGCTAGGATTTATATGAGCACTATAACCCAAATTACACTGAAAACAGACCATCAAACATTATATAGTTGGCTGTATGTGCATGTAATAAAATATATGTAAGTATATCTTTAAGAACATTGAAGACCAGGATGTTAGAGCACTGTTCGAGAATTAGGCATGGTGCTAGATGCTCCAATGGCATTACACTTTAAAGAAATGTAGCACTCCATACAGGAGTTAAAGAATTTTTGTCATATACAAGCATAATTCTTTTGTCAAATACGAACATCAACCACGCCTCTATATCAGGGAGGATGTTGCTAAATTCTATTACAGCAAGAAAGATATTGGATACATAGATTGCATACATTTGCTCCATTTGGACTTAATACCAGTGTATATTTTTCTGCATATTTCTAGTATGTATATAGCTTTAAGAATACCTTGAAATAGATCTACTATGCATACTCTAGCCCTTTGTTAACCTGTCGTTCATAAAAGAGTAGCCTTCAGCCTGATGAGATCAGAATCTTTGCGAGAATAACTTTTTGAACAATAGCAGGCTGGGTCCACATTATTGAAATTTTGGTCATTCACAGGTTGTTACATGTTTGTAATAATTTTGTGTCCTATTTTCATTCATTATGTAGTAAAGAGAGTTTATTGTTAGCATATTGTTATAATAACCTTCTGTTTTTATAATCCATATAATTCCAAAAAAGAACTGTTGAAAGTATACTCGCTGTAGGGAGCAAGTTGAAGAAGTCATTAAACGAAACCGCCTTACATCCGGAGGGGTGTATCCTGCTGTTTTGTAAATCAGACAGTGGAAGCATTGCTGCTGTTTTGTATATCAGTCTTTGGAAGTATTTCCTGTTTCACCCATACATACTTGTTTAATGGATGCAAGCAATATAGAAGATATCTTCTCCAATTCAGAAAAAGGAAAATCATTGCTTCAAGAATCTTATAACAAACGTTGTATTTCTAGCGCTATCTTGGTTTTTTTTGTATTGAGCGGGGTAAACCTTTAGCTTAATGCAGAGGTGTTGAACTCATTTGTTACAAGAGCCAGATCTGACATAAATATCACTTTGTCGGGCCAGGCCATGTGTGCCATAAAATGTAACACAAGGTACTGGAGATATAAACTTCATAAAGATGATTTCAGATGCCGAATGGCAATAGCAGGCATGATTGGATTAGGTGTGATATGCAGAGGGGTGGAGATATCAGCATTGGTAATGAGACAGGAAACCTAGGTTTCAGTTTGGTACAGGAGGATTCAGTCCAGGAGGATGCAAAGAATAAATCAAAATAAGCAGGGGTCATTTCCTGCAGGAGCGCACAGGAGCGGAGCTCCGGCAGTAAAGAGCCCAGTAAAGAGCACATGCAACAAGCCCCACCCCCTGCTCCCAGCAGCTCTCAGTCAGAGCAAGAAGCAGCCAGGTAAGTTGCAGAGCCCCCCCCCCAGCCCCCCAGTCCAAAACAGTCCAGTCCAGTGGCACCTTTAAGACCAAGTTTTATTCAGGTACAAGCTCTCCCTCCTCTGCGAGGACAGATCTGCACGTCCCCCCCCCCATAGGTAGCAATCCAAGACAGTCCAGTGGAGCCTGAGCGGTGGGCATTGCCTTCTGACACACTTCCAGTGATGTCAGGGTGTGTGGTATATGCAAATAAGTTATGCTAATGAGTTATGCTAATGAGCTCCTGCAGCTCATTTTCTACGAAATGACCCCTGGAAATAAGTCTGAAGAAGTGAGCAGTGACTCACAAAAGCACATACCCTACCACTTTTTTGTTAGTCTTTAAAGGTGCTACTGGACTCTTACTCTTTCTATCACTATTAGAAACCACAACATAAAAAACCAGTGGGGGGGACATTTTAACCTTTCAGGGCATTCAGTTGCTGACCTAAGAATAGCATTTCTCTGACAAAGGAATTTCAAAGAGAGATTAGAAAGAGAGACTGATCATGAAGCTCAGGACAATGCAAACTCCTGGACTGAATTGATACCTAGGTTTCTTCTCTCATTACCAATGCCTGCTCTTGTCCTTTGGCATCTGAAATCATTTCACTCTCTAAGATATAAGGACAGAGGGACTCACATTCCAGCTGTATCTGAGGAAGTGAGCAGTGATTCATGAAAGCTCATGCCCTGCCACAAATTTTGTTAGTCATTAATGTGCTGCTGTTCTCTTCCTCCCTTTCACTAATAATGAATGCAAGCTGTGCTATTAGGTTTCTCCCCCCCATCTGTTAGAAATGGAAAGGGGGATCTCTCCAAGTGCCATGGGATGGAGACTCTCTCTCTCTCTCTCTCTCTCTCACACACACACACACACACACACGCACGCACGCGCACACACACACACACACACACCTGGAATAAAAAGTTTTGATCTTA
>NW_015177017.1:726055-776391 GCF_001447785.1 Gekko japonicus | reverse complement strand
TTTCCCCCCATACCTGGAATAAAATGTTTTTGGGTCTAAACACAGCGCTCGCTCGCTCTCTCTCTCTCTCTCTCTCTCTCTCTCTCTCTCTCTCTCTCTCTCTCTCTCTCCCCCTCCCTCCCTCTCTCTGAAGAAAAAGTGTGCTTAGACCTGGAATCAAGCATTGCTGGTCTTCTGAAAAGTCCCACAAGACGCCATTTCCCCCCTCTCTGTGTCTCTCTTCCTCCCCCTCCCTCCCTAAAGGAGGAGGGGTAGAGGGGAGGTGTGCTCAGCCAATGGAGGGAAGGCTTTCTTTCTGTCTTCTTGAAGCAGGAAATAGGAGAGACTGGAGAAAAGGAGCTGTGATGTTACAAACAGGAACCAGGAAGCAGCACTCAGGCCAGATTGCAGCCCTGCGCAGGCTGGATCTGGCCCATGGGCCATATCTTTGACACCCCGGATATTGCTCAACCATGGATGTTGCGCAAGTGTGTATAAATCCATAGGAATACATTATATGTTTCTACTTGATATATAATGAAAGTTATTGTATAATTCATGTTGGAAAGTGTCGAATAAAGAGCTATATAATGTCTGATGGTCTGTTTTCGGTGTAATGTGTTTTATAGTGTTTATCTACTCACACCAAACCTCCCTTTCACATGTATATCACTATTGTAGTTGGATCTATATGAGAGCGAAATTGGCATCTTGGTTTGTTGTAGGCCTTGGTACCAGGGGCCACGTTACTGTTAAGTAGTTTATCATTGTGAGTGAGAAGTTGTTTTAGGTTAGCAGTAGGGTTGCCATTCCCACACCACACCAGGGAAACCACCAATTTGGGGGGCTTCAGCCCACTGCCAGCCAGCAGGCTGGTGGAGGAAGCCCCATGCCCAAACAGGAATGTCACCACACAATGTCCCAGACAGGATGCCGTCACCTGGAAGTGATGTCATAGCGCCAGGGACATTGCATGGGGGACACTCTGGTACTTGGACAACCTCTATGGTTTTAGGCCAAAAAAGGTCATTGCAGAGCTGGAAAAAGTACAGAAGAGGGCAACCAAGATGATCAGGGGGTTGGAGCACTTTCCCTATCAGGAAAGGCTGAAGAGTTTGGGAGTTTTCAGTTTAGAAAAGAGATGACTAAGGGGGACAATGATAGAGGTTTATACATTTATGCATGAGGTGAATTGACAAAGAGAGCTCTTTCTCCCTCTCCCAGAAGACTAGGGCATCCAATGAAGCAAATATGCAGTAGGTTCAGGACAGACACAAATAAGTACTTCTTTACACAGAGAGGGATTAAAATGTGGACTTTGCTGCCAGAGGATTTAGAGATGGCCACGGGAATAAAGAGCTTTAAAAGAGGATTAGATAGATTCATGGCGGATAAATCAGGATGCTGGACTAGATGGACCACTGGTCTGATCCAGCAGGGCTTTTCTTATGTTCTTAAGTGCCGTTTATTGTCTTGATTTTTTTTAGTGTTCTGATACTCACTGCCTTGGGGATCCCATTTGGGCGAAAAGGCAGCACGGACACATTTGAATGGATTAATTAAACAATACTGGTTTGTGGTTGGGAGGACATTTCCAGTTCCTAATCTGACACTCCTGTTTGGAATTTTTTTTAAGTCTTTTTTTTTTTTTTTGAGGCAGTTTGAAGTTGCCAGGAAAGATACCCTCAGGCTACAAAGGAAGAGGAATATATGCCTTAAATAGGAATTATTTTTTTCACATCTCGAATGAGTAATTTTGGAAACATCTGGAGACTTTTTAAAAAAAATCATAGTTGTTGCTTCCTTTTCTTGCTCCAGGCACATTATACGCCCCCGCACATTCATAACGGGGTTATGCTACTGGTTAGAAGCCGGTGACTTTAACCACAGAGCTTTTATTGTCGTGAAGATCTCTTGCGAAAGCTTTTCAGCAGCGACAGAATGGCGTAGGTGCCCCCTGCGTGTTCGGATCAGAGCCGCTGCCATATACCAAATGGGACTAATAGAATATCCGGTTTGGTTTTCTTTGCTGAGGGTGACCTAATTCTGACTCCTCACTCACCATTCTGGGAACTCCACAACCTTTCAAGACACAGATTCCGGTGCCCAGACGTAGATAGCCCAGGCAAGCATGATCTCGTCAGATCTCAGAAGCTAAGCGGGGCCAACCCTGGCAAGCACTTGGAAGGGCGACCTTCAAGGAATACCAGGGCCAGGATGCAGAGACAGGCCAATATCAAGCCACCTCTCTGAAACGTCCTAGCCCCACTAGGGGACGCCAGAAGTCACCATGACTTCCAGGCACACATGCACACATGCATGCACACACACACACACAATACCAAAAGGGAAAAAAGATACAGGTTTCGGTATTGACCTGTTCAGTGAAAGCACTCCAAATCCATTCAAAGGAGCTCGACAGGATACTTGTCACATGAGGCATGTCTGGTGTAGTGGTTAGGAGCACGGACTCTAATCTAGGAGAACTGGGTTTGATAAATAATAATAATAATACTTTCGATTTATTGATCGCTCTTTCCCACACACCTGTGGGCTCAGAGCGATTTACAGTTACTCTTTGACAACTGGACTAACAATATTCGTGGGGCATAGGGAAGACAACATACAGCATTTTTAATTACACACACATTGCAGCTAGCCGGGGCTTCATCTGCGGGCTGGATCAGTCGTGTTCCGACGGCATGTATTCTTGTCGGCTGGCTGATGACGTCAGGGCTTCTTGATGTCATGCACCCACACTGCCACCGCCTGGCCGACTCGCTCCACTGCAGGGAAGCCGTAACAGCTCTTTCATCTTTCGATCTTGCCGCGCCTCAGAAGTCACACTCGGCAGCTAACATGCAGCTGCTGGTGTGACCACCTCCAGGTTTCTGTTATTCGTTCAACACTTTAAGAGGTTCATATGGGATTATAGGGGAGACTGGTGTACCTGTTGAGAACAGATGGGGAAAGAAGCAAGCGGCCTTAATTGTCTAAGAAAATGAATGCAACAAAACCCAAGAACAGAGCAGCTTCCCGTCTGCAACCCCTTCACCACATTTGCCTCCGTTTTACAGAAACTCACAAACCCTTGTGGGGAAGATCAAAAGGGAGTTTGCTGCTGTATCAATTCCTGCGGTTCCAAAGTATTTGGACAATGCTGGGGGGGAAATTGCTGCTGTTAATAACAGCAAAGTGGCACAGGCAGGGCTTTTTTTGTAGAAAAAGCCCAGCAGGAACTCATTAGCATAATAGGCCACACCCAACACCAGAAACTCATTAGCATATTAAGCCACACCCCTGACACCACAGCTCATTGGCATATTAGGCCACACCCCCATGTTACCACACTCACCTTTTGCTTCTTATTCTGTTTACTTTGTTTGTTGTCAAAATCCTGGGCTTTTTTTGTAGCAGGAACTCCTTTGCATGTTAGGCCACACACCCCTAACGTAGCCAATCCTAATGAGTTTCTGCTGTTAGGTGTGGCCTACTATGCTAATGAATTCCTGCTTGCTGGGCGTGGCCAACTCAGGAGCCAGCCGGAACTCCGTTCCTGTGCGTTCCTGCCCAAAAATAGCCCTGGGCACAGGGAACAACAAAGGGATTTCTTTTGGAGTGCTCGCAGATGGAGGGTTTTGCTGAACGTTGGACGGTTTGATTCGGTGTGACGAACCGCCACAAACCACGGAGACAGTGGCGAGCCTTCTCCTGATCACTGACTAACAAGAGGAGAATTGCATCAGGCCAAGGGATGACTGCCTCTCTAGGGTTTTGCATTGCTCATGCTTACTTACTTTGTATGGCTGGTGCCTGCTAACCTGCCACAGATACCTCCAATGTTCCCTCTAAGCTGTGGAGTCTTGTGAGAAAAATTGCTACTTGGTGAGCTGCTGGCATTAAAGCTAAGAGCGAGCGATTTGGCTGCTGCATAGATTAGTTTGCTCTGGAACCCTCCTTCCTGAGCTAAGACAGAAATGTGTGAGCCGGAGGCTAAAAAACTGTGAGCTAGCTCACACTAACTCAGCTTAGAGGGAACAGTGGATACCTCATCTGCTCCTGGGGGTGTTGAAGGAAACCGGCGTTTGGCAGTTCAGATTGGGGAAGTGAGAGACCCAGAAACTCCCTGGTGTGTAGTCGGGTTGGTCAGAAGCAGCAGAACAAAATTCAAGTCCGCTGGACTCAAACTTTGTTCTATAGAAAATCCCATTATTGTGTGGGCTGGAAAGGGAAGGCGGTGCGGTATAGCCCAGTCTCGTCAGATCTTGGAAGCTAAGCAGGGTTGGTACGTGGATGCGAGACCTGCCAAGGAAGGCGATGGCAAATCAGCTCCGCTTCTCTCATCTTGAAGGCCCATGTGGGGTCACCCATAAGCTGGTTGTGACTTGACAGCACATAAGTACGTATTGCATGCGCCCAGCCACCAAGAGGACTTAGGCACCACAACGAGCACAGCAAGCAGCAGGCCCGCTTCTGTGCATGGGGTGTGAATATGAGTAGCGAGTAGGCAGGGACTATGGCTCAGTGGTAGAGCCTCTGCTTTGCAATGCAGAAGGTCCCAGGTTCAATCCCCAGCATCTTCACTTATTTATTTATTTATACTTTATTTATACTTTCAATTTGTACCCCGCTCACCCCCGAAGGGCTCTGAGCGGCTTACACTGTGCATGGTGCAGAGACCTATGCAAAAACCCTAACTATGGCCACAGTACGTCTGGGGTGGGGGGAGCCCTACCGGGTACCCTCCCGGCTCCGATCGTTCATTTATCTGCCGAGTGGGCAACTTCTTCAGTTCTCTCCAGTGCGGCTTCCGCGGCCTCCGCTGTGCTTTCGGCTCTCTGGCGAGTCCTCTCGGGGGCTGTTGGTTAAGGGCCCTGGTGCGCAGTCGCGGTGGGCGTCACAACGTCCTTGCGGCTCCGGACGTCCTCCTGCTGGCCACGTCATCAGCTGCCGAGCCAACCGCCTCCTTGGGATGTCGCTGCCTCTCTTCATCTCCTCCGTGCTGACCGCCGTCGTGTCACCGCCGCTTCTCGGTTCCTCGCTTGGCTGGAGCCCATTTTCGAGGGAGGGGTACCCCCCTGTCCTCCTACAGACAGGTACCCATTTACCTAATTGCCCCGAGGGGCTTTCGGACTGCTGGGTTGGCAGGAGCTGGGGCAAGGGTCGGGAACTCACTCCGACCACGGTGCTATTCAAACCGCTGTTACAGCTGTTCGAGATGACTATTTCTACAGGCATTTAACTGCCTGTGCCACCGCCCCCACTTAAAAGAGTTCAGGTGGTAGGTGATGGAAAAGACCTCTCCCTGAGACCCTGGAGATCCGCTAGGGTTTTTGCCTTCAAAACCATAGAGTTTGCCCAAAAACTAGATTGTCACCCCCTGACATCAGCAACACAATGATGTCACTTCCGGGTGATGTCATTGTGTCAGGGACGTTGTGCAGTGATGATCCTGTTTGGGGGTGGGGGCGAGGGTCAGAGCCTTCAGAACTGGGGGAACCCTTGCTGGGGGCTGGGAACCCCAAGAGCCGCTGTCAGTCTGAGTAGACAATAATGACCTTCAGGGCTGGGTTTTTTGGGTTTGAAAAAGAGGTGCCGGAACTCTCGAGAGGGAAATGAAGTTTTCAATCTGTATACTGAAAACTCATGAACTTTTAAACATTTAAAGAAGGATTTTTGTTGAAGAGGTTCCGTAACTCCGCTCTGGCACGTTTCCCCAGAACAAAAAGCCCTGCTGACCTTGGTATGTTCATTTACAGATATGTTTATATCTAGGGGAGATAGAGAAAGGACTGGCAGAATGCTGCTCCGTCCCCATCCTTCAAACCTGGTAGTCCTTTCACGTGTAACAAACAGAAATGTGCCTTTCAGCTCACGCAGAGTTAGGATGGCTAACCTTCAGGTGAAGCCTCGATATCTCCAACAATTACAACTAACTACAGCAATCAGTTTTCCTGGAGAAAATGGCTGCTTTGCAGGGTGGACTCTATGGGTGCGGTCAGACGGCGTGCTGGGAGCGGTTTAAATTGCTGCGGCCCTGATGCGGTCTTTTTTAACCTGGAGAATCACGATCACACTCACCTTCTTGCTCCGGATCACTGCGCAGCCACATCGCTCCCCGCCGTCCACACGCGGGATCGCTGTTGTTTTTCTCTCTCTCTGAGTTTGGGCATGTGCACAGGCAGCCATCTGTAGAACTAAAATTTTGGCGCATGCGCAGAACAGCAATTTCCACTCCAACCTGACTACTGTAACGCTTCCCTTTAAACTTTAAAGGAACACTTCCCTTTAAACGTTTACCCTGAAAATGGTCTCCGTCAGATCCCAAACATGACTAAATGCTAAAACTAGGCACCATTTAAACATTGTTTTCAATAACACGGTGGCGGACCTCCGCCTATGTGCACACTGCCAACGCTTTAAAAAAATGGCGGGTGAAAAGCGGAAGCCTCGAGCAGCTTTCGAGCGGGGAGGGGGTTTAAACCGGAAGTGGCTCGACACCGGAGGAGCGATCAGATGTCTGAAAAGTGCGGCCAGAACCGGAGAATCAGGGAAACACCACTTGGGGACCTGGTATCAAAATACTCCGGGTTAAAGCAGTTTTGAGCCGGAAAGCGATTGCTGGGGACGGGAGGCAGATGTTGACCATGTGATCGCGCAGATAAAATCCGTTTCTGAGGTTGGCCGAAAGCGAACTAAACGGCCCGTCTGACCGCACCTTATGGGTCACATCCCCAGTGAGGTCCCACCTATCCCCAAACCCCACCGTCTCCAGGCTCCACCCCCAAATCTCTGGGAATTGCCCAACCTGGAGCTGGCAAGTGTCTTCCAAGAAATTTGGATTTTAAAAACAAAACACAAAATTACCATAATTAAGGTTGCCAGCTCCAGGTTGGGAAATACCTGGAGATTTCTGGGGTGGAGCCTTAGGAGGGCGGGGTTTGGGGGCAAATTGCCCTGGAGTCCAACTTCCAAAGTGGCCATTTTCTCCAGGTGAACTGATCTCTGCTGCCCAGAGATCGGTTGTCATAGTGGGAGATCTCCAGCCACCACTGGAGGTTGGCCACCCGACAACGATTCTCACTTCATGCCATTTTGATCGATCGAAACCATGTGGGTTCCATGGATGAGCAGACCCCAAGTCTAGGGGTCAGCTCTACTTGATTAGTGATTTCAGCAAGAACGATACTAAACTCCAGGGCAGCCACCCTGTTTAAACGGCATGCAAGAACCACACCAAAACACACCCCACTCCCAGTGATAGGCTGTTTAGAAGAAGAAGAGATTGGATTTATATCCCGCCCTTCACTACCCAAAGGAGTCTCAGAGCGGCTTACAAACTCCTTCCCCTCCCCTTCCCCACAACAGACACCCTGTGAGGTAAAAGAAGAAGAGATTGGATGTATACCCCGCCCTTCACTACCCAAAGGAGTCTCAGAGCGGCCTACAAACTCCTTTCCCTTCCCCTCCCCACAACAGACACCCTGTGGGGTAGGTGGGGCTGAGAGAGCTCTTGACAGAAACTGCTCTTTTTCAAGAACAGCTCTTATCAGAACTACGGCTTGCCGAAGGTCACCCAGGTAGCTGCATGTGAAGGAGTGGGGAATCAAACCCGGTTCTCCCAGATTAGAGTCCGCGCACTTAACCCCTACACCAAACCGGCTCTCCAGTTTACATAACATCACTGTTTGAAATATGTGTGTGTTGCAAGGTCTAATGCAGTCATTATAGGGTTAATCTGTTCACCTTGTGGGCTAGTGTTTAGACTGACCTGGAAGGGAAACCTGGCTCAGAACCAATGGGAAGAAAGCCTGGGAAATCTAAGTCTGTTTACTCATGTATTCAGGTGATTTCCTTCTAGGGGTCAAGAAGAAGGAGAATCTCCATTGTTGTTGAGAGACCGTGTGGTCAGTCTGTAAAGCTGTAGAGATGTAGCCTTTGTTATTTTGTACCTTTTCCTGTGAACCCTTCCCTTTAGAAATAAGAATAGAAAAAATAAAGATTTTTATACAGAAAGAAATGCTTCCTCTCCAGTGAAGCAAAAATCCATTGCAAACTCTGAATATCTAAGTATTTTTGCCTATTTTTCCAACAATCACTACTTTATCGGTCCTCTGCAGGATCCTGGTGAGTTATTGTTCTATGCTCCAAGCTCAGCCAGTCTCTGGTAGAAACGCCCCTGTACTTTACCATTCCAAATCACAACACCATGACAAGTCTGAGGCCTATAAAAGAGAACAGCAGTAATAGAACATGGCTAATACAGTGGCGTGGGCTGAATAAATGCATCCAAAATGGACTGGAGGTAGACGGAAACATTTAGCTGGGTGGTAGAAGTTGGCAAAGACTTTTTGTTCCACTGTTAGTTTTGGTGGAAGGCAACCAAGCTGGGCAGCAGATTTCTCACTTTGCTCATAGTTTAGTGCTGGTAAGGTCATAATCTGCAGCCTCCAGAAGATCTGGCTGTTTGGAACGCAGCTAACAGTTCAATACCAAAGAAGAAGAAGAAGAAGAAGAGATTGGATTTATACCCCGCCCTTCACTTGGAGTCTCAGAGCGGCTTACAAACTCCTTTCCCTTCCCCTCCCCACCACAGACACCCTGTGAGGTGGGTGGGGCTGAGAGAACTCTGACACAAACTGCTCTTTTTCAAGGACAGCTGTGCCAGAGCTTGTGACTGACCCAAGGTCACATCAGCAGGTGCAAGTGGAGGAGTGGGGAATCAAACCCGGTTCTCCCAGTTTAGAGTCCGCGCACTTAACCACTACACCAAACTGGCCCCCACACTTAACCACTACATGAAACAAATAGGGTTGCCAGCATCCAGGTAGTACCTGGAGATCTCCCACTGTTACATTTCCACTTTTTGTAGCAGGAACTCCTTTGCGTATTAGGCAACACACCTCTAATGTAGCCCATCCTCCAAGAGTTTTACAGAGCTCTTCTTACAGGGGTTACTGTAAGCTCTTGGAGGATGGGCTACATTAGGGGTGTGTCGCCTAATATGCAAAGGAGTTCCTGCTACAAAGAGAGCCCTGTTTTCCATACGAGCAACATAGGGTTCCCAGCCTCCAGGTGGGGCCTGGAGATCTTCCGCTTTCACAACTCATCTCCAGCTGACAGCTCCCCTCAGCTCCCCTGGAGAAAATGGCTTTTTTGAAGGGTGGACTCTATGGCATTGTACCATGCTGAGGTCCCTCCCCTCCCCAAACCCCACCTTCTCCTGGCTCCACACCCAAAGTCTCCAGGTATTTTCCAGCCCAGACCTGGCAACCCTAGAGCAAAATCAGTTCTCCTGGAGAAAATGGCTGCTTTAAAGGGTGGACTCTATGGCATTATGCCTGGCTGAGGCCCTTCCCCTCCCCAAACTCCTCCCACTCCAAGCTCCACCCTTCCAAAACTCCTGGTATTTTCCAACCCACAGCTGGAATGCCTAGAAACAAAGCTACAACCTTCTAAATCCACTGACGTCAATAGGCTTAGAAGGGTGTAACTCTACTTAGGACTGCATTGTGCAGCTGGCACACGTGAGTCTGATCCCTTAGATCCTGAGCCAAGGGGTAATTATTATTGTTTACATTATTATCCCACCCCTGAAGCGCAAAGTGGCACACATCCCTTCCCAGGCACAGACCAGACCCAGATCTGCTTAGGTAACCCACAGGAAAGAAATGGTTTAGCCCAGGAGGGGTGGAGTCCATTAATGCAAACCAGCAGCCAGGGAGACTCTGTTTGCTGGGGAGCTGTGTATAATGTTGGGCTCTTTTCACCTTGTAGAAGGTAACTGAAATGTGTATGTGTGAAATGCTAATTGGAAAGGAAAGAGAGTAAATTTAGTATGCTGTTATTATTGGAACTGTTTAGGGCGGCCAGGTCCCCACTGGGATGGGTGATCCCCAGCTCTGTGGCCCCTCTCCCTGTCACCGATCAGCTGGCCTGTAAGGCAATTATAGGCAGGGTCCTTTGGGGCAGGAACGCACAGGAACGGAGTTCCGGCTGGCTTCAGAGTTGGCCACGCCCACTACAGCCAAAACCCCTGTGTGCATGGCTACAAAGGGAAGGCCTGGAGAGCGACACCCCCCCGGCGACTCCAAGGTGGGCGGGCCATGGGGGCCTGGAAGGATCGGGGAGGCATTTAAATGCCTCCCCGTGCCTCCCCCGGCCTGTCCAAGGGCCAGCTTGTCCGGGCACCCCACAGCCGCAGGACGCCCAGGCAAGCCAAGGGAAGACATGGGGGTGTGGCCTAATATGCTAATGAGCTGTGCTGTCAGGGGTGTGACCTGTTATGCTAATGAGTTCCTGCTGGGCTTTTTCTACAAAAAAGCCCTGGGCAGGGAAACTAGGCCTAGGCCTGCATCATTGGCAATGCGGTGGCATCACTTCCTGTGCATCCCCCAGAAGTGATGTCATCATGTCACTGGCTATGCAGGGACGCTCTGGGATTCAGGCAAAATATGGTAAAAATGACTTCTGGCATATTTTTGCCCGAATACCAGAGTGTCCCCATGTTGCCAGTGACGTCACGTGATGACCTCACTTCCAGTGTGCACAAGAGTTTGTCGGGATGGGTGTTACACAATTTCAAAAGACAAGAAGGGTAGGAATCAGATTTTGTTTATCCCCTAAGAGGATTGACAACTCTGGCTCGGGAAATTCCTGAGCCATAGCTCGGTGGAGATGGGATGTGATTCTAGGACTTCCGTTTCTCCTAGACTCTATAGTATACCATAGAGTCTGCCCTGCAAAGTTGCCATAAGGACATAAGAAGAGCCCTGCTGGATCAGACCAGTGGTCTATTGAGTACAGCATCCAACAACAGGGCATAGGGCCCAAGACCTTCCCCTCCAGTTCCTCCAGAGGAACTGATCTCTGTTGCCCAGCGGCTGCGACCAACTGTAATTCCAGCTGAACTCCAGGCCCTACCGGGAGGCTCACAACCCTATGATATTATGACCTCATCTTATAAACCTCTTCTGTGAAATGCAGGCCAGACAGCTTGAGTCAGCCTTTTAGGAATTTTGTGCGTTTAATAGTCCAACAGGATAATAAGCCAAAACAATAAGTTGCAGAGGACTTGGCATCACAAAACAAAGCCTGGCGACAGACCGCAGAGCAGATGTGGTTTCTTTGGCTCAACTCCACCAAACCACATGGTACAACTGCTCATATTAGCCGTGCTTTGCTGACAGGATTCTCACATCTTTAAGGATGTGTTCCTAGGGCCCCGGTCACACGGGCCGGATAACGCGGGGGGGGGGGAGGCGTGGCTATTTGCGCCGTCGCAGTTTGATCCGCAATTAAGTGATCAGACGCGATGGCAGTGCAGCGGGGTTTTGGCAGTCGGTGCCCGGAGCAAACATGACAGCCGGAGGGAAGAGCCGCGCGCCAGCACAATCACACCAACCACATCCGTCAGCAGCCCGTGGCAAACCGGTTGCTAGTACTTGTTAGCAGGTAGTTTTTAACTGCGGGTTTTCGGCGGGAAGCCACGGGTGCGCTACACTTGCCAGATGTGGTGGTGTGATCGCGCACGGATAATCCGCCTGGCATCCGTGGCTCTCCCGTAGCAAATTTGTCGTGTGAACGGGGCCTAGGCCTACTTACCAGGCAGCAAGTCTCACTCAGGTCAGTAAAGATGAATTTGACTGTGGTGGCTGGAGAAAATAAGTAATAAAAAATAACTAATTCCAACAGTGCTGAGGCAAATTTTTTAAAACATAGATCCAGATGCCATAGAAGAAAGACAGTTTCAAAGTGAAACTTATTCTGGACAAAGCAGCTTTTACACTATGTTTTCTGTACTTCCACACACATTCTATATGTCCACACACTGTACAAATATTTTTAGCTAACTTGTTCTGCTTTACCTGTAGCAGTAGAAAAGAGCAAGAGTCTAGTAGCACCTTAAAGAATAACAACATTTGAGAGTCACTGCTCACTTCTTACATTTGTCTAGGGTGGCTCTATTTTAGTAAAGGTAAAGGTTTCCCTTGCTCTAAAGGGATTCTAGGGTTGCGGTGCTCATCTCCGTTTCAAAGCCGAAGAGCCAGCGCTGTCCGAAGACGTTTCCGTGGTCATGTGGCCGGCATGACTAAACACCAAGGCGCACGGAACGCCGTTACCTTCCCACCGAAGTGGTACCTATTTATCTACTTGCAATTTCTTGCTTTCGAACTGCTAGGTTGGCAGGAGCTGGAACTAGAGACGGGAGCTCACTCCATCATGCGGCACCCGGGTCTCAAACTGCTGACCTTCCACAGTCTGCAGTTCAGCATCTTAACCACTTGAGCCACCGCAGCTCCGGCTCTATTTTACCAGCCATATAAAACAGTGTGTGTTTATAAGTGTTGATGTTGTTGTTCAGTCGCACAGTCGAGTCTTCTGTTTAACTTCTCTGCTCAGTTTTGTTTCTTATTACTGTACAGATTTATCTCCTGGGATTTCAACTAATCTCCAGATGGCAGAGATCAGTTCACCTGGGGAACACGACCACTTGAAGGGCAGACTCTATGGCATGGCACCCTATAGAAATCCCTTCCCTTCCCCTCCCCAAACCCTGCCCTTCACCCTCAAAATCTCCTGATCTTTCCCTGCCCGGAACTGGAACCCTCTGTGAAAGGGAAGTTTTTCTAGGTGCAGCCAACAAGCGGAAAAAAGGTCCTGTTCCTTTAAGAGAATTAATGGGATGTTATTTACTAGGTGATGGCATTTACCTCCATGCCACGAGGCTGCCCATTCCAACACATTAAGTCTCTCTTAAAGGAACAGGATATCTTTCCCCATGTCTGCTGGCGACCCTAATTTCTACCCCAAATGGTTACAACAATCACAGGAGAAACTGCACTTAGTGGAATTTTCCCTTTGGTATGCATGGCAAATGTACAGGAGCTCTCTCAGGGTCCAAAATTGGTACGATTATTCTGCCATTATCCCTGCCAGGAACCTGAGGTGATTTGTGATTTCTATGTGAAGAACACTTTGCCCAGGACTGGAATTGGGCTGTTCCTGCGGAAGGAAGCATGACAAACATTCTGCGCATGCCAATAATATCGCTCAACTGTATTTAGGAAGGGAAATTGAGAATACTTTATCTGGCTAATGCTAGGGAACAAAGCAAAAAAAGGGGGAAGAGAAGAGGAGCAACTGAAGGATTTTTTAAAAAATAACATCTCGACTGTGAACTAAAAGAAACTTTTCTGACATGATTCTGTAAGGGTTGCCTCAAGCAGAGATCCCAGTAGCACATTATAATTATTTTTTTAATTCCCCAAAAAGACAGTGGAAATTGAGCCAAAACCAAATAGGTTTGCAAACCAAGGAGAGAGATCACGGGATAGAAGCTGAAAGGGAGCAAAACAACCGTGATATATTATGCCAAAAAATTCTTCAGAGACTTGTGGGTTCTTTTCCAATATCCAGTTTACTTGGAGCAATTCAAACGCATCAGCACCACAACAGACCATGCATATCGCGTCTCATTTCGTATACAAACTTTATCAGAGTGGGTAGCGTTGAAATTCCTATGTAATTTTAATCCATTTGGCAAACGCTATAGTCATTCCTCATAGTAACATTCATCAAATCCTCTAGTGTAATGCAAATCTCACTCATCCTTCTGACCTATATATATCTAATTGGCTTTAGATATGTATAGGTGGGAGCTGCGGTGGCTCAAGTGGTTAAGACGCTGAACTGCAGGCTGTGGAAGGTCGGTCGTTCAGCAGTTCGAGACCCGAGTTGGCCGCATGACGGAGTGAGCTCCCATCTCTAGTTCCAGCGCCTGCCAACCTAGCAGTTTGAAAGCAAGAAATTGCAAGTAGATAAATAGGTACCGCTTCGGTAGGAAGGTAACAGCGTTCCGTGCACCTTGGCGTTTAGTCATGCCGGCCACATGACCACAGAAATGTCTTCGGACAGTGCTGGCTCTTCGGCTTTGAAATGGAGATGAGCACCGCAACCCTAGAGTCGGATTCGACCGGCTTTCGAACAAGGGAACCTTTACCTTTACTATGTATAGGTGAGAAGGATGAGTGAGATCTGCATTACACTAGAGGATTTGATGAATATTACTATATAGTGTTTGCCAAATGGAAGTCTCTCCCCTCTCCAAACCACACCCTCCTCAGGCTCCACCCCCAAAATCTCCAGGTATTTCCCATCCTGGAGCCATGTTTCAAGATACACAGGGTTTCGGGCGCAGTCTGGGATTTTCAAAACAGTTAATCCGTGGGACACACATCCCTAAAGTTGGTACAAGGTTACATCTCCCGAGTCCCACTTACAATGGCATACATGGATGTTTTGAGTTTTAGGTTCCAGTGGCATAGTTGTCCTTAGCCGCTCATATGCTTTGCCCCAGTGTCTTTGATGTCGAACTGTGAGAAAGCAATGACTTTTCCCCCCTTCTTCACAAAAATTCATGTGAACATATTTCCTATTCCCTTCTGAGTCATTTGTCTTTCTGACTCAACAAACGCTCCGCTAAGAGCAACTCATTTTTGAACGGCACTTTTAAAGGTGTTTCCTCTAAAACTAAGCCCCAGATACTTTGTCAGTGGGTAAAATTTTATAAATGACAACCATACCTCCATCTAGGGATGCCAGCCTCCTGATGTGACATGGGGTTCCCCCGGAATTACAGCTCATCTCCAGACTACAGAGATCAGTTCCCCTGGAGAAAATGGATGCTTTGGAGGATGGCTTTGTACCTCACTGAGGTCTCTGTCCTCCCCAGGCTCCATCCCAACCTCCAACCTCCAAATTCAGAGGCACTAAACTTCTGAATCCCAGAGCTAGGAGGCAACATTAGGGGAAGGCCTCGGCCTCTATGCCCTGTTGTTGGCCGTCCAGAGGGACTGGTTGGCCACTGTGTGAGGCAGGATGCTGGACTAGATGGACCACTGGTCTGATCCAGTGGGGCTCATCTTACGTTCTCATCAGCGGATGGCCTCGGCCTCTATGCCCTGTTGTTGGCCATCCAGAGGGACTGGTTGGCCACTGTGTGAGGCAGGATGCTGGACTAGACGGACCACTGGTCTGATCCAGTGGGGCTCATCTTACGTTCTCATCAGGGGAAGGCCTCGGCCTCTATGCCCTGTTGTTGGCCGTCCAGAGGGACTGGTTGGCCGCTGTGTGAGACGGGATGCTGGACTAGATGGACCACTGTCTGATCCAGCAGGGCTCATCTTACGTTTTTACACCCCAGAATCACAAAGACTGCCTCTGGACATCATTCACCACTACTTCCAAGAAGGTCCAAAAGCTGCTAGCCCTCTGTTCAGCCCTGCTATGGTGTCACCCGGCCCTGGTTCTGGGGAAGCACATTTAGAGGGGACATTATCTCCCTTAAGAACATCATAGGGCTGCCAAGCTCGTTGCTTCAACCAGATACCAGGTCTGTACGTCCACCTTCGCACTTGGTTGTGCTGAGAAGATATTGCTTATCATCAGTGCTGGTGACACTCCACTCCAAATGGCTTGACATGTAAATGTTAAGCAGCCTGGTGGTGGCAGAGCCGGCGCTACCATATAGGCGGGGTTAGGCAGCTGCCTTACTTCGTCAGCTTTCAAGGGCACCCCGCTGGCCTGCCGCCCCATCCCTCGCCTAAAGCTCCACTCGCCCACTCAGCGTCAACCCCACATGCCGAGGGCTCCGCAGAGAGGGGATCTTTGAAAACACACCGGAAGCCATCGGCACTCTCTGGTCCAGAGCTTAAATAGCCACCTGCATGCCGCATTCATAAAACGCACAGCTCATGTGGCAAGTCAAAGGTCCCTTTTAATCACAAGTCAGTAACAGCAGAGTGTCTTTTTTAAAATTTGATTTCTGTTCCAAGATCAGAGACGCAAACAGTTGAATTCACAACACCTGGCAGAGAAGAAGATATAGATGCAGGAGGTAACGGGGGGGGCAATGTTTGGGGACCTCTGGGGGTGCAGTCTTCAGGAGCAGTGGCTGAGGGAGGCAGGCGGCAATCTGCTATACTGGGGGGTGTATGTGGAAAAAGACAGGAACCGGGGTAAACGGCTCAGGCTTGTGGTTCCTGACCCAATAATGCTTTACCATAGTCACATCAGGACAGAAGCTTCCATCTGGTTACTGAGCAGAGCTATGGTTCTTACTTATTTCCCTGTTAAAACTGGTGTTGTAGTAATCAAAGAATGCTCTAAATTCTGCTTAAATACATTGGGTCAAAAATCTGTCTGGTTTTTTTTGGGGGGGGGGATGAAAGACCTTAAAGGTATGATTCTACACAATTCTATGCACTTGGGTACCAAATGGCAATGCTGTGTCTCTCCTTTACCTTTACACAAACATGCAAGCTAATCCCCTTTATTAATCTGAATGTATTTTTCACGGGTGGTAACACTACTGCTATTTCTGGTCAAAGGTACGTCATATAGGTACCAACTGGAACTTCACGTGGGAATATCCTACCACACAGCATGCCAATTCTGGAGAATCAGGTTGGGCCACGGCTATTTCTTCTCTTTTTTTAATGCATGGTTAAAAACCTCATCCCCACCACCAACACACACAACATTCTTACCTTTACTGCCATTTCCTCCATAAGCTCCACTTTATCATAGGGCAAATCTTTCTTATTCGGTATTGGGTATCACCCAATGGACTTGTCGGGGTTCCCACTGTCCGTGCTGTAGGCCTGGGTCAAGGCTACCATTTGGGGTCCTGAATTATAACTACCGGGCATCATCTGCATCACCAGCTCGTCACATGGTTTTCTGTAGTTTATGGGACTAAACCATCTCTTGTACTATCCATCCCACCAGTACAAGACCTTCATCCTAAACCCTGCTGTCAATGCCCCTACCTGCAGAATCGAGGCAGGAGGCGACTAGAGACGGTGCTTTCTCAGTGGTGGCACCTCACCTTTGGAATGCTGTTCTCCTGGACACGTGCCTGGCCATACCTTATTTTATGTAGTCAGATGGCACTCTTTTAGATTCAGTCATCCACCTTGAGTGAGAAGTTGGGTTTTAACGTAAATTGTACCTTGGTACGGAGCAAAAACCCAAAGATCATCCCAGCTTTTCAGGGGTTTTTAAGTTGGCCCATATTGAGGCTGTTCTACTGCTGCTTTACGTTCCTTGTAGGTTTATTATTAGTTCTACTAATGGTGGGTTTTATATTTTGCATTGTTCCAATGATTTTTGTGACTATATTGTAATTTCGTTGTGTGTGTGTGTGTGTGTGTGTGTGTGTGTGTATACAGGGCTCTTTTTGTAGAAAAAGCCCAGCAGGAACTCATTAGCATAATAGGCCACACCTAACAGCAGAAACTCATTAGCATATTAGGCCACACCCCTGATAGCACAGCTCATTGGCATATTAGGCCACACACCCCCATGTTACCAGAAGTGTGCTCATCCAGCCACACCCACCTTTTGCTTCTTATTCTGTTTATTTTGTTGTCAAAACCCTGGGATTTTTTTGTAGCAGGAACTAATTTGCATGTTCGGCCACACACCCCTAATGTAGTCAATCCTAATGAGTTTCTGCTGTTTGGTGTGGCCTATTATGCTAATGAGTTCCTTCTGGGCGTGGCCATCTCAGGAGCCAGCCGGAACGCCGTTCCTGTGCGTTCCTGCCCCAAAATAGCCCTGTGTGTGTGTGTATGTGTATGCATGTTTTATTATAATTTTCATGTATATGGATGGTCTAATGACTGTAATAAATCTATACATACGTCTACATACTTCCACATCCTGTGATCAGATTTTCAAGCAGTTTTTCAAGCAGCTGTTGGGAAAGGGCAATTTGGATTCCTTCTCCCTCCCCCCCCCCCAGAAATCACAGCAACAGAGTGGCTGTTAAGGAAGAAACAGGCAGCTGCTCCTCCCTCCTCCCTGCTCACACTTCCTAAGCACCGGCTCCACACCCAAAAGCTGCAATTCCAGGAATGCTCAGGAGGAGGACTTACTTCCACGTAGGTATGCCGAGATTTGAGAACTGAAAAAAAAAGAAATTGGCAAGAGATGAAACGATGGGAAAAGAAGCGCCCAGTGGTGGTGGTATCCGACAGTATCCAAGAATGAAACTCGGTTGAATAATTATTTTGTACACTTTATTTCATAAAGGGTGCTGGACTCCCTCTCCAAAGCAGAGAGGGACTGCTGCGTTTAGCGCAGCCAGAGGCATACCGCTTCAGAGAAACCTCTAAGCTTGCGCTTCAAATCCCCCAACCCCCCAGCAGTCAGTGAAGCACACAGAAGCCTTGAACCTGTGCAGTCTGTGTGTACGACGGGTACAATAAACTAACAGTGACATAACGAGAGGGTTATTATAACAACAACGACCTGGAAGATAATCTTTATTTCTAATAACTCATTGAATAAGAATTTAGGCTTTTCAAAAGATGAGCCTTAATGCTTTGATTTAATCGTTAAATTAAGGCAACCTCCTCTCTATGAATGCCATGCTGGGTTATTTTTTTCCATTGTTTCCTAATTTTGCAATCCACTTTTTTATTGTACGTGGTCTAACAGTTGACTGCACTGCTTCCCAATCTTGTAATTTCTGCACTTTTTGTGTGATATTGGTTGTCTGTATTATGCCAATCTGACTGCCTCTTTTATTCCTAATCCTTCTTTGAGCGTCAAGTAAGGCAGGCTATAAAGAAAAGAAAAGCAAACAATTCTGTAAGTGACCCAAGAGCACCTGGAGTTGCACATTTCTCCTTCCACAGTCCCCCCCCCCCTTCAGCATTGAGGGCATCCTGTCACAGGCATTCCCTGAACTGTAAATCACCACCTTGCACTCAATGAAAGGAAACTGGTAGATCAATGCAGGAAACAAAATAAGCAGGGTGCTTCAGATTTCAGTCTTAAGCCACCTCTGGGTAGCGGGGAGGCAGGGTAAAGAAGTCCGCCCATGGGAGGAAAGCTTCGCCTCACTCTTGCTGGCAGCGTATTTGCATGGGATGAAGCTGAGCTGAGCCCCTGCAAGCGGTCCCAGGGCGCGACCCCCCCCTTCCCCGGTGCGCCCACCAATTTTCAAACATAAATGCGTTTTAGGAAGAATGAAAAATACAAAATTTGAAATTGCTAATTTATTTTTTTTTTTTTAATTATGACCAGACTGGCTTCCATGGCACACTAGGGACTTGAATCTTGGTGTCCCTGATCCTAGTTTGACATTCTAACCAGTTCACTACACTGCTTCAACTCATTCAGCCACTGAACTCTTTGGGTGATCTCTATCCAGTCACTACCTCAAAGCAAGGACTGGAGGTTTGCTGCAAGGACAAAAGACAGCTGAAGGAACCAAAGTATGCCACACACTTCATCTCCTTGGAGAAAAAGCTAGGGCCCCAACCAGTGGCCAAGGGGGACCTGGCAACCAGCGGGGAAAGGCAGTAGCTTACTGGTAAGCAAACTTTGTCCTTACCACCGGGCAAACCTAGGTGATGTTAGGGTTGCCAATCCAGTTTGGAAAATCCTTGGAAATTTGGGACTTGACCCTGGGGAGGGCAGGGTTTGGGGAAGGGGGGAGTCCCTCAGCATGTTATAATGCCACAGAGTCCACCCTCTGAGGCAGCTACGTTCTCCAGGGAAACTGGCTGCTGTCGTCTGGAGATCAGTTGTCATTCCAGGAGATCTCCAGGCCCCACCTGGAGGCTGGCAACCCTGTGGCCACTTAAGGGCCCAGAGTTAAAGGGATGCCAAATAGCCTGTGCTGACTGGACAAAGCATTTCCCTGTACTAAACCAGACTGTTGGCCTAACTAGCATTGGGTTGCCAAGAACAGGAGAGACTTCCTGACTGTAAGAGTGGTCGAGCAGTGGAACAGTCTGCCTCCGGAGGTGGTGGATGCTCCTTCGCTGGACGTTTTCAAGCGGAGGCTGGAGGACCATCTTTCGGGTATGTTGTAAGTATGTAGGTATGTAGGGCTATCTTTCGGCTATGCTCCTGCAGAGTGCAGGGGGTTGGACTAGATGACCTGCAAGGTCCCTTCCAACTCTAACATTCTATGATTCTAACAAGCTGGAGGGGGGGAAATGTCTCTTTAATAGAGGTTCAGTGGGATGATTTCTCACTCTTCTATCAAAGTGGGGTGAAGGCACTAAAGTCTTAGTTTACCTAAGACACCCAAACCCCTTGGGCTAGCCCTGGTTTGTTTTAAGCAAGGCATGTCTCCTCATTCCTATCCCGTCTACTAGAAAAGGATGACTTAACACTTGCAAACCGGTGTCTCCGGCACCTTGGAGCAGGCAGTACGTGAAAGAAGTAGTCACCATGTCTGTCTTCCTTCCTCAGGTATGGGCCACCCAGGCTTCCAAGACACAAAGCCGAAAGTCTTACGTTCAGGCTGACAACAGTTAATTAAGCAAAGTAGCTTAACGCTTCTTTCTCTTCCAGCTCGGAAGTCAAAGCCGCTTCATCCTGAAAAGCGAGTTTTCCAAAAACCCAGTTGTTAGGACTCGGCTAATACCACCGTCGCTATAAAGCAGTCGGAAGGTTCCTGAATGGAGGGGCATGGAATTAGTTTTGATGCATTTAATAACAGAGTCGCATGTTGTTGCAAGCTGAACGGGAGCAGAACTGCAAGCCCAGGCGCACTGATTTGTAACTAAGCTCTGCCGAAACCAGTGGGATTTGCATCTGAGTCGGCTGCGAAGTTGCAGCCCAGATGCATGCTTAAAGTAAAGGTAAAGGTTCCCTTGCTCGAAAGCCAGTCGAGTCCGACTCTAGGGTTGCGGTGAGCTGCGGTGGCTCAAGTGGTTAAGACGCTGAACTGCAGAATGTGGAAGGTCAGTCGTTCAGCAGTTCAAGACCCAAGTTGCCGCATGACGGAGTGAGCTCCCGTCTCTAGTTCCAGCTCCTGCCAACCGCAGTTCGAAAGCAAGAAATTGCAAGTAGATAAATAGGTACCACTTCGGTGGGAAGGTAACAGCGTTCTGTGCCCCTTGGTGTTTACTGGAGAGCAGGGGTCTTGTTGTAGAAAAAGAGCTGCTGGAGCTCATTAGCATAACTCATTAGCATAACTTATTTGCATATGCCACGCCCCCTGACATCACCGGAAGTGACAGAAGGCCACACCCCCTGACATCATCGGAAGTGTGTCAGAAGGCCCGGCTACTTACCCTCCTGCTTCATCCTCATTCCCAAACGGAATGAGGATCGAAGCAGAGGGCGGGGTAAAGAAGGGGGCGGGGCTTCACCACGTGACTGCCCCGCCCCCTAGAGGTTCTCTTCCGGAGCTCCGTACCTGAGAGCTCCCCCCCGACTAGAGCCCTGCTGGAGAGTAAATCCCATGAAACTCTTAAGGGGCTTGGTGGTAGAAAGTGTGATCAAGTTGCAGCTGGCTTATGGCCACCCTGTAGGGCTTTCAAGAGACATTCAGAGCAATGTTCCCTCTAAGCTGAGTTAGTGTGATCTAGCTCACAGCTTCTTAGCCTCCTGCTCACACATTTTTGTCTTAGCTTGGGAAGGATGGCTCCAGAGCAAATGGATTTATGCAGCAGCCAAATCGCTCGCTCGCAACTTTAATGCCAGTAGCTCACAAAGTTGAATTTTTGCTCATAAGACCCTGCAGCTTAGAGCAGTGGTGGCGAACCTATGGCATGGGTGCCAGAGGTGGCACTCAGAGCCCTCTCTGTGGGCACGCGTGCCATCGCCCCAGCCAGGCCTAGGCTGTCATTAAAGCGTGGAATTCTCTGCCAAATAATTTTAAGTAAATGAAAGCATTTGGGATTGCTTTCCTTATTTTGTTTGGATCATCTTAAGTTAATGTATGAGTTGTTTTTTCTAAAGTAAAACCTCAGTATTCAGGTTAAATTGCCATGTTGGCACTTTGCGATGAATAAGTGGGTTTTGGCTCGCAGTTTGGACACTCGGTCTCTAAAAGGTTCGCCATCACTGGCTTAGAGGGAGCATTGAGAGGTAATTCAGACGTAGCTGTGTTTGTCTGTAGCAGCAGAAAAGAGCAAGAGTCCAGGAGCACCTTAAAGACTAACAAAATCTATGGCTGGCAACGTTCCCTCTAAGCTGTGGAGTCCTGTGAGCAAAAATTCTACTTTGTGAGCTACTGGCATTAAAAGCTGTGAGCGAGCGATTTGGCTACTGCATCAATTGGTTTGCTCTGGAACCCTCCTTCCTGAGCTAAGACAGAAATGTGTGAGCTGGAGGCTAAAAAACTGTGAGCTAGCTCACACTAACTCAGCTTAGAGGGAACAATGCTGGGTAGGAGCTTTCATGAGTCACTGCTCACTTCTTCGGATACAGCTAGCATGTGAGTCATTCATCCTTATATCACAAGGTTGGTGGGTTTCTGTTCTAAATGTGGTGCCTTCCATGGAGATAGATCATGAGGGGTAGCCCTGTTAGTCTGCCTGTAGCACTAGAAAAGAGCAAGAGCCCAGGAGCACCTTAAAGACTAACAAAATTTGTGGCAGGAGAGGAGCTTTTGTGAGTCATTGCTCACTTCTTCAGATATCTGAAGTGAGCAGTGGCACAAGAAAGCTCATACCCTGTCACAGATTCAGAGGTGGCTTGCCATTGTCTGGCTCTGCATCACAACCCTGGTCTTCCTTGGAGGTCTCCCATCCAATGACTAACTAGAGCCGACCCTGCTTCGCTTCTGAGGACATAAGGCTAGCTTGGGCCATCAGTGTCCCTTTCTACACCTGTATTTTCCTTGGTCTCTGAGCGCATCTTATTCTTCTGTTCTGCATTCCCTCCCGCTGTCACTTTCACTTTGTTTCAGGGCTTTCTCTTGTTTTTGTATTTGTTTTAAGGAATCTTCATTCAGACCGCTTTCAGCACGCTGTTGCCTCGCAGCTACCAAAACTCCTTTTGCAGTGATTCTTTGTTCTCATCTACTTTCAAATCGCTAATCCTTTCTAAAGTATAATTGTTTCTGCGGGTATTCAACTACTGCCCACTGCCCCTCCCCTGTTTCCGCCTGTCTTTAGGCTGACGCTCCCTTCCTGTTCTGTTTTCTTTCCCTCCTTCTCCAAAGACAAAAGAGGACGTGTCCTCCTGCTCAGGCAAACTTTTAAAAAGCCAGCAAGAGTATCAGAAGGAATCAGTAAATATAAAGGACTAGAAGAAGAGAAGAGAAGAAGAGATTGGATTTATACCCCGCCCTTCACTACCGAAAGGTGTCTCAGAGCGGCTTACAAACTCCTTTCCCTTCCCCTCCCCACAACAGACACCCTGTGAGGTAGGTTGGGCTGAGAGAACTAGGAGATTCCCTGCTCCCAAATGTGTCAGTCTTGCATGTGTGGGTCTGGATTTCCCGCTCCCTTCCCTTTCTTTTTGCAGAATCATGGAGGGAGGGAGGGAGGGAGGGAGGGAGGGAGGGAGGGAGGGTGGGTTAGGGTGGGCAGCCAGTTAGCTAAAAAAATGTGGGTTTTGCTTGTAGATGAAGAATGGATACAGAATACACAAATAAATAAACCTGTGGGGGGAAAGCCAATGCAGAGGGATTGCATGTGACTTCAAAGTCAACCCTTAAGGCTTGACTCCTTGTATTCTCCGGAGCAAGCTGTCAGTGCAGAAAGGGCCCAGGTCAGGGCTGACGAACCAGAAAGGGCACAGGACAGGGCTGACGAACAGAGGTTGTTTGCCGTTGCCTGCCTCTGTGTTGCAACCCTGGACTTCCTTAGTGGTACTAATGAGGGGTGACCCTGCCTCGCTTCTGAGATCTAACAAGATTAGGCTAGCCTGAGCTATTCAGGTCAGGGCCACTTGGCAGTTATTGCCGAACAGCCTAGCTATGGGCTGTTCAATGCACATTACTCCTTATCTCCCATCTTTTGACCTAGCTCCTGGTGCTGTCGGTCTGTGTTTCGCCCATTAGCAGGTGATCCCACTGAGTCCCAGCACGGCCTGAAAGGCATCAGCTGCTGATGCCCGCAGATCACGGCCACTGCTAGAGGCACAAAAGCCAGGCCAGGGCATTATTTTTCTCTATCAAGAGCTGCACTTTGGCTGCATCCACACAGAGGAATGTTTCCACCTTGCCCTCCCCCAACTGCAACCTCCTCTTTCTGATAGGAGAGGAACCTGGAGAAGGTCACATGAACAGACGAGGCGGCCTGATACGGAGCCTGACCACTGGATCTATCGGCTGATTCTGCATCCATCCGTTTCCCTGCAGTTCCCCGTCGGGACGTTAATCTCCCTCTACACTGCGTGCCACTTTCACTTTCTTTGTTCATCAGGTTTTATGGCACCTTCTGCATAGATTTATGGCCATTCACGGGTGGCTTTGCAGTCAGTACAGTGTTGCGCTGGGGCAGAGCTTTTTTTGTAGAAAAAGCCCAGCAGGAACTCATTAGCATAATAGCCCACACCCCCAACAGTGCAGCTCATTAGCATAATAGGCCACACCCCATGCATTCCGTCGGCTTGCCCAGGGACCCCACAGCTGCGGGGAGCCCGGGCAAGCCCCCCTTGAAGGGAAGGGAAGGCAGTTTAAACTGCCTTCCTTTGGCTTGCCTGGGTGCCCCGCGGCTGCAGGGAGCCCGGGCAAGCTGGCCCTTGGAGGGGAGGGAATTTAAACTGCCTTCCCTTGACTTGCCTGGGCACACCTCGGCTGCGGGGAGCCCGGGCAAACTACCCCTTGGACAGGCCGAGGAAGGCACGGGGAGGCATTTAAATGCCTCCCCGATCCTTCCAAAGCCCCCCCTGGCCCACCCGCCTTGGAGTCGTTGGGGGGGAGATCTGGGGATGAAGTCTAGAGATGACAGGGACCTCTGAGGGGTACAATGCCATGGAATTTACCCCCCAAAGCATCCATTTTCTCCGGGGGAACTGATCTCTGTAGTCTGGAGATGAGCTGTAATTCCGGGGGATCTCCAGGCCCCACCTGGAGACTGGCATCCCTAGCCACAGTCTTTCCACCAAGCAGAGTGCGCTGTTTGCTCCGCTGCCACCAGGCACTAGATTGGCCTGGCATCTTCAACTGGCGATGGGCCATCTGCTGGACTGTAGACGGAATTACCAAGAATCAGCAAATACCGTGCTACGGACGATTATAAAATATCTCAAATAATTTTTATATTTTTTGTTTTATGTTTTTTACAATTTAGTCACCATATATTATTTATCATATAAGCCTTAATACATAGAAAGAATCATGTATCAAAACATCTAAGTATCATCTCTTAATATATCACAAAAGATATTGCACAACCCCTTTGTAATGTATTCAATAAGGTGCCATCGAATGCATAATGTGTGATGAAAACATCTAATTGAAATGCTATGTTAAGTTTCGTCCTGGGCTAGGATCCAAATACATCCAATCACATTGCTCGCCCAGGAAGCACCTAACCAATCACTATCAACAAGCTCCCTGAGCGGGAATGTCCGTGATTGGACCTTATGTATGCAACCTTATTGGTTGGTAAATGTACAGTAGGCGTGGCTACATTAGCCGGGAGAGTTTAAAAGCAGAACAGCTGCAATGTAAAAGCTGTTCTGGCTATCAGATGTTGACCCGTGTTGGAGTTGTGTTCGAGTTGTGGAATAAAGCTGAATCTTTGCTGAATCACTCTCCGACTACTTTGTTAAGCGAGCGACTTAACACGCTTTATTAATATCAGTCCTCCTTAATTATACAAAAGTTTTAATAGGGAGGACTCCTTTAAGTCTATTTTGAATAAGTGCTCAGTCTTCCTCCAACAGAGGTCCAGATATCCTCCTGTTTCAGGGTCTTTCTCAGGGAGTTCAACAGATATTTCCAAGCACACGGTTGCCAAATACCAAAATATTTATCCAAATTTTTCAATGAATGCTGCAAAGTCTCTCTCTTAGTGAGCTCAAAGCTTCCTCCAAAGTGAAAAGCCGGATCATGCTAACTTCAGCCTTGGTTACCCTCACCCCAACCGTTCTCTCCTTCCCTCGTATCAAGTTCTATACTGTAATCTCCTCCAGGCCAGGATTATGTCACCTTGTTGGGGGCCCTGTAAAAATGGTATACGGCAACCGGTGTCATTGATTTATTGGCCTCTTAGGGAGAACGCTTCATATCTAGATCGCTAACAGCAACTGACATTATATACTGTACAACCTTGTAAAGATTAGGTACAGGGTCGTCGGCCCTGCATTTTTCAAACCCGCCGCTTATCTTCCCAGGGATTTTCAGGTGTGACGATGATGGATCTCTAGGTTTTTGTTGTCGCCGTAGTTTCTGGGGCTTTTTTTTTTTTTTTTGCTGAAGCAAACTCTCAAGATAACAGTCCCTGCAAGATTTATGTGGCAGCTCTGTCGCTGCCAGGACTGGTGAGGTACAGCCAGCTCTGGAGGCGAGACAGACATGGAGGAGGAAGAAAGAAACCAGCAGAGGAAGGATGCCAGCCTCCAAGTGGGACCTGGGGATCCCGTGGAATTACTGCTCATCTCCAGACTAGAGATCCATTCCCCTGGAGAAAAGCTGTGCTTTGGAGGGTGGACTCTATGGCATTGTGCCCCACTGAGGTCCCTGTTCTCCTCAGACTTCATCCCCAAATCTCTAGGAGATTCCAAGCCTCGATCGGGCAACCCTACCCCCCCATCCCCTTCCCCTTTTCTCTCTCCTCTCCCTAAATCTGCCTTCCCTTACCTCCAGATTTGGGCCACGCAGTGTCAGGTTGCAATAGCAACCCAAAATGCCACCTACGTGGTGGCTGTGCAATAAGCAGACATCCACTTTATCTTTCCTCTTCCTGTTTCCTGCTGCTTATTATTATTATTTTTAATGTCTGGTTGTGTGGAATCATTTGGCAGCCCTGTAATGTGGACTGTGATTTATGAAATCTTGGTCAATATTTTTTAACGTTAACGATGTAGATCCGGGAACCCACATCCCTTTTCAATCAAGGGTTTAAACCTCCCCCCCCCCAAATTTGTTTTTACTTTGAGGGATTTTCTGCACCCACACCGAGCTTTACAGAAATATCTCCCCTTGCGGCTGTACCTGGCCCTAAAAGTAAAGGTAAAGGTTCCCTTGCTCGAAAGCCAGTCGAATCCGACTCTAGGGTTGCGGTGCTCATCTCCGTTTCCAAGCCGAAGAGTCAGCGCTGTCCGAAGACGTTTCCGTGGTCTTGTGGCCAGCATGACTAAACAAGATGGAGTGAGCTCCCATCTCTAGTTCCAGCTTCTGCCAACCTAGCAGTTCAAAAGCAAGAAATTGCAAGTAGATAAATAGGTACCACTTTGGTGGGAAGGTAACCTGGACCTACTGCACAGATATTTTGATTTGCACTTGGCGGCCCATTTCCAGCATTATGTATAAGGTAAGTAGATTGACACTGTAACGTTCTGTCTGGAACTTTCTGAGCTCAGGGAAAAAACCCAGCTAAGATCCAAACTGGATAAGAAATTGAATAGCTGTGGTCAGATTTTTTCTGAGTCCTGTAAACTTCTTTTAATAACAGCCACAATGGGTGGGGATTAGGAATATTTCCCTGGTATGAGAACTGTTTCCCTCATGACGTCTCTGTTCCTGTATTTACTGTGGTAGAGCAAGCAAACATTTTATTGTGACTACAGTGCAGAGGAAAGGATCAAGCTCCTTTGTCCTATGACCGCAGTCCTGATCCAGTTAAGGACACACCTACACAGAGCAGCTATTAACAGATTCTTAAAGATCTTGGAGATCCAGTCATGGTTCCCCAACATCTGATCTAGTGTGATCCCGGGTTGGCAAATAGATAACATGACAGAGGCTTATAAAAAGGGGACTGTTGTGAAGACAAAGGGGATTCTTTCTTCATCTCTCACAATACCAGAGGTCATTTCGAGGGGAATCGCGGGGGATCGCAGTTTCCCCGGGTGAGGTACGGGGGCGGGGCACATGATGAGGCCCCGCCCCCCGCTTCCGGCCGCCCCGCTTCCGGCCCTCATTCAGCCAGAAGGAGGCAGGAGAAGAGGGAGGGTAAGTTGCTTCCTCCCTGCCTCTCCCCACCCCTGCCTGCCTGGGGCCAGGGAGGGCCTTCGCGGGGCTTCCTTGCACTCCCGCCGGCCTTGCAGGTCCACCGCCGGGCCCCTCATGGGGCTCGGCAGTGGAGCTGCAAGGCCGGCGGCAGCCGGGACCATTGGGGGCGGGGTGTGTGGCCTTATGACACACATCCGGTGATGTCAGGGGGTGTGGCAGTTTGGTGTAGTGGTTAAGTGTGCGGACTCTAATCTGGGAGACCCAGGTTTGATTCCCCACTCCTCCACTTGCACCTGCTGATGTGACCTTGGGTCAGTCACAAGCTCTGGCACAGCTGTCCTTGAAAAAGAGCAGTTTGTGTTAGAGTTCTCTCAGCCCCACCCACCTCACAGGGTGTCTGTTGTGGGGAGGGGAAGGGAGAGGAGTTTGTAAGCCGCTCTGAGACTCCAAGTGAAGGGCGGGGTATGAATCCAATCTCTTCTCTTCTTCTTCTTTTAATGAGTTATGCTAATGAGTTCCCCTAGCTCTTTTTCTACGAAACGACCCCTGCACAATACTAAAACAGAGAGTTGTACAGTTGAAGTGGGAGGTGGTCCCAGTCAGGAAAGACTAAAGGTGGCACACATCCCCACACACACAATGTGCAATTAGCTTATAGAACTCACTACCACAGGATGTGGAGCTGACCTATTAATTCATGGCCAAACTGTACAAGATGTTCCAATTGCATAATTGGAACGTCAGGTGTCTTCTTTGGCCTTTAAAAAACAGCTGCAAAGTAGGAATGGGAAACCAAGGCCACATCACTGGTATAAAGGTTCATTTTTCTCCCCACCCCTGCTTGAAAACGCTGTGTCCCTGTTGCAGAAGTTTCTGGTGGTGGTGGGGAACAGGCACCTGTACTATGACCGCCAGCTCCACTACCCGTTTGGCATCGTCAGAAGTAGGGGCTAGCCACCGAGTGGCGGAATCCTTGAGGGCGGCTATGACCGCTCGAGGTCGGGCCGGAGTGGGTAGCTGGTAGGCTCGGAACCGTTGCCTATGGGCTTCAGGTGTGATTTCCAGTCGATCGAGGATGGCGGCCTTTACCTTTGGGTAATCGGCCGCATCCGTCCGCTCCAATGCCTTCACCGTGGCCTGTGCTTCCCCGGTGAGGTAGGGTCCCAAGATATATGCCCACTGTTCCTTCTGCCACTGGGATGCTTCCGCCAGCCGTTCGAAGGCCTCTAGATAGGCTCCTATTTCATCTTCCGGCCCTAACTTCGTAAGTGACAGCCAAGGGCCCCGTCCGGCTACACCTTGGCTGCCCCTGCCGCCTGGTGCTGGGCGAGCCAAGACGCCTGCTGTAATTCTCACACCAGAGAGGCTTGCGCCGCTTGCTGTTGTTGAGACAGGTCCCGCAACAGCTGTGCCTGGTGCTCGGCCAGCCATTGGCCAAATTGTGTGAAGTCCACGGCGGGTAGCGATGGGCTTTCCCGGTCGGGCCGCGCCTTGATGGAGTCTTGGCTGGAGTCCGAACTCTTGGAGTCTTCGGACGACGGTGGCCTCAGAGGAGCAGCCGCTTGGGTGGGCCGAAGCCTGGGCGTTCCCCAGGCGGACGCCACCCCTGAGGGGCGGGTAGGTGGGGGGTTGGCCTACCTAACGGGTCTGGCATGCCCGCATTCTCCACCACGTTGTCGCGTCCTCCCTTGGTCCTCGGGGTAGCGCCTCCTGTGGCCGTGTTGCCGAGGTCTGGCTCCAGCAGGACGGGCGGTCCAGAAGGTGGTCGGGTCCAAAAAGGGAGAGGGAGTGAGGGGCCTCAGACAGGCAGGGGACGGGGTTAAGATCACCTCGAACGTCCCTCTGCCAGCATGCTTCAAACGTTTCCCGCTCTCTCTCTTGCTTGCCGTTCTATCTCTCTCTGTGTTTCTCTCAATGTCACAGCGTGCTCCTCCTCCCCAGCCCCTTCTCCACTCTGCCCTTTTATCTCCCTGCCCCGCTCCTGGGACTGCCCCTCTGCCCCCCCCCCGGCTTGGGACATGCACCTCTATTTACTGAGACGCCGGTAGGGCATCTCTGGGGTGGAGGTTGGTACGCTGCTCTGCTGCTGCTCCCGCCACTCAGCGCTCACTCTCGGCCCATCGGCCCCGCCATCTTGCTCCTCTTCTTCCCAGAGGCCGCTCCGCGGGCCCCGGTCTTGTCCCCTGGTGCGGTTGGTGCAGCGTGTGTCAAACAGGGTCGCCGCCCCTGTCTCTCGCGCTGGATCGCTGGGTTGTCCCCTGTCTGGTAAGGCGTATGGTGGGGGTCTTGTGGGGTTCGCTGGGGGTTCTGGGGTCCGGCCCTCACGGACCGCGACCCCCGGAGCGGGACAAGGTGTCCCCATAAGGGCCCGCGCTGCTGTATTTCACACCAGTTGGAGTTTCCGGGTCAGCCTCAAGGGTAGGCCCGCGTAAAGCGAGTTAAAGTAATCCAATCTGGAGGTGACTGTTGCATGGATTACAGTGGCTAGGTCACTGTACTGGTTTCTAGGGTTGTTTTGGGGGGGGTGGCCTTATCCGAACAAGATTTTTTTAACAAGCAAAATACAAATGGGGACCACAGTTAGACGATACAGAAAACTGTAAGAACACCGTGAAGCAAACTAACAATGTATCACAAATGAATAATGAAGGAGACCATCTGGGAGTGATAGGAGGCAGTGATAAGCGGTATCTGACCAAATTAATAGAAAGTTGTCAGCTCTTGAAGAAGGGTCTTCTTAAACCGTCTTTATCAGTTGTCCTTCGGGATTTGCTCAGCTGATGATAGATTTCAGCTTGAAGTCCTTGTTCCAAGAATAATCGGAGATTTAGCATATGCAGGAGGACTTCGGCTTGTATAGTGTGTATTATATTGTATATTGTGTATATTATTATATTGTATATTGTACATCGTGTAATTTGTGTATTATGTACTCATCATTAGGTGGTTCTTAAATTGGTGGTGCCGATTGCTTTTTTGAAATGTTCATGCCTTGTATAATATGTTCTGATACCTTCTGTCTTATATGTTTATAAATTCTATTGTATTTCTATTATTAATTCACTACATGTTGGATTGAATCATTTTATCACAACATATGTAATATATTGTTAGTTTGCTTCAAGCTTTTCTTAAGGCATTTGTTTTGCTGTCGCCTAACTGTGATCCAGATCAACAACCTCAGATATGCAGATGATACCACTCTAATGGCAGAAAGTGAAGAGGACCTTAAGAGTCTCTTGCTCAGGGTAAAAGAGGAGAGCGCAAAAATGGGCTTGAAGCTCAACATCAAAAAAACTAAGATCATGGTATCCGGCCCCATCACTCCTTGGCAAATAGAAGGGGAAGTCGTCGAAGTAGTGACAGTCTTCACGTTCCTGGGATCCCAGATCACCGCAGACTGTGACAGCAGCCATGAAATTAAAAGACGCCTGCTCCTTGGGAGGAAAGCGAAGGCCTGGAGTGATCTGGTCCATGGGGTCGCGAAGAGTCGGAGTCGACTGTGCGGCTGAACAACAACAACAACAAATTGTGATCCAACTGGTCTGTTTTGAGGGAATGCTCAGTTTATGCTGCGATGAGGCCAAAGTATTTAGTTATGTTTGTTCTAGTTTTTTTCAAATGGTTTTGGTTAAAATTTCTTTCATCTGCCAACAATTATGTTTTTTTTCCCCTTTCCCCTTTCCCATAAAATTGGGACATTTTGTACGTCTGCTGATGACCGAGACAGTCCTGGCCCTCTTTCAGTTATGCCAGTTAGAATAAAGAAGGCCGTTGGCAGCACTATTTTTATCGGTTTATAATATATCATAGAAGATGAAGCACTGGTAAGTAAATCTACAGCAAAGCAGATTTATATTTGATCATTAGGGCTGCCAATGGTGGGCTGAGAAATTCCTGGAGATTTTGGGGCTGAAGCCTTGGGAAGGCAGGGTTTGGGAAGGGGGGGGGGACCTCAACAGGGTATAACGCCATAGACTCTTAAGCTTAGAAGAAGATATTGGATTTATACCCCGCCCTTTACTACCTAAAGAAGTCTCAGAGTGTGTAGTGTATTCAAAAGCTGCCATGGAATGCATGATGTATGTGAAACATCTCATTGACTTGTAATGTTAAGCTTCGTCCTGGGCTAGGATCCAAATACGTCCAATCGTGTTACTAGCCCAGGAAGCACCTAACCAATCACCTTCAAGCAAGCTCCCTGAGCGGGAACATCCGTGATGGGTCCTTATGCGAACAACCTTATTGGTTGGTAATTGTACAGTGGGTGTGGTTACATTAGCCGGGAATGTTTAAAAGCAGGACAGCTGCAAGATAAAGGCTGTTCTGGCTATCAGATGTTGATCCGTGTTGGAGTTATGTTCGAGTTGAAGAATAAAGCTGTGTTCTTGCTGAATCACTCTCCGACTTCTTTGTTAAGCGAGCGACTTAACAGAGTGGCTTATGATCTCCTTTCCCTCCCCCTCCCCACAACAGACACCCTGAGAGGTAGGTGGAGCTGAGAGAGCTCTCCCAAGAACTGCCCTTGAGAGAACAGCTCTGAGAGAACTTGTGACTGACCCAAGGTCACACCAGCAGCTGCATGTGGAGGAGTGGGGAATCAAACCTGGTTCTTCCAGATTAGAGTCCGCACTCCTAATCACTACACCAAACTGACACCAAACTCTTTCAAGCCTGGTTCATAACTGTGCTCACATACTCCTTCCACCTTGGTTGAAACAGGATACTTCCTGCTTAGGAACCCTTCAAACAAAACTCAGCATGGGCATTTAAGCAAATAATTGTTTCTTGTTTAATCTTGCTCTAAGATACTGGTTTGTGAGCAAGAAATAAATCACACTTGCTTGAACCACTCAAACAAGGATAACATAATGGGGGCTTCCGGTCTGGCTAAGATGGAGGACTGAAGCGTTTCGCGATCGTGCGAAGCGAGCGACGGCCACTTTTGACAGTTTGGGCAATACACAGCCCAACGCATCACTCCCCAGCGAGGGGGGGGGACAAGCAGGCAGCAGCGCCCTAGAGGGAGTGTGAGGTTGGCGTAATCCAGCTTCGGAAGAAGCTGAATTGGGCTTTGACCTCCTCCCACGAAGAAGGCAAGTGCCAAGCAACTCTATAGTGGCCGATCGAGCCGGATTACCGGCATAAATTCTTCGTCAGCCGACCTCTTTGAAGAAGGACAACAACTGTGAGTTAAAAGAAACAATGCGAAACCCGTTTTGAACGTGCTAGATAACAAAAACGTGCCGCTTACCTGAACTGAGTTTGGAGTCAATTTGAATTAAGCGGTTGAGCGGAAAATGAATAGTAAATCCCAGAAATCCGATTCCGGAGAGAAAAAAGTTGATTGAAGCCTTTAAAAACTGTAAAAACGCTTATTGTTTAACATTCCTGTGGTGAAGATGGAGCCGTGTGCGCAACTGTAAAATCGAAACTCACGAACAATAGCGTGGGAAGAGCAGGCTGGTGTCACAAAGAAAGAGGTCCGTGTGAAACATCCAGGAAGTTGAATTCCTAGACGGGCATTAGCGAAAGGAAGACAGTGGAACTTTTAAAGGTGCCGGACCGGAAGTGAGTTGTATGCGGAAGGAAGGGCCTGCAAAGTATCAATTTGACCTACTCTACATGAAATTACCATAGAGAAGTTGCGCCCGACATTTTGAGGAGGACTTCAACTAAATTTGCTTTTTTAATATATTTCTAAGGGTCTTTGGAAAGCGTAAACAGAGAGGCATGGAGGACTAAATCTTATCATCTAGAAGAGTGCTTTATTTTGCGAATCTGTGAATTGGAAAGAAATCGCCAAGACGGAGACCAGGAGAGGCAAGAAAAGAGCCGACTCAGACCCAGAACTTAAACCGGTTGTGAGACCTAGGATTGGATCTACTTCAACCCCCAAAATGTCAAGAGAAAGAGAGAAAAAAGAGATGCAAGCCTCCATGGAAGCAATGGAGAAGAGAATGACAGAGGCAATACAAGCCATGGGGGAGCAGATAGAAAAAACATTGGGGGACCAACTGGAGAAGCAAACTCAGATTCATCTGAAACATCTAGAAGAAGTCCAAGAGAAGAACATAACAGCATTGAAGGAATTGGTTACTACAGAAATAACTTCAATCAAGCAAGAAATGGAAGGAGTTAAGAAGGATGTTCAAGCAAATGCAACCAAGACTACAGAGACAGAGGAGAAGATACAAAAAATAGAAGAGAAACAAGATTCTTTGACTCAACAAATTACAAGATCAGAGACAATGATGGAGTTCAGAAGGATGCAGACTCATCTGAGATTCAGAGGCATTAAGGAAACAGAGAATGAGAACTTAAAAGAAAAAATGATGGAAGTGATAACGGCTTTTCTGGGCGAGGAGGAAGGGTCAATGGACTCAGACTTTGATTTGATTTATAGAGTGAACTCCAGAATTGCAGAAAAGAAGAATTTACCAAGGGATGTAATTGTACAATTTGTAACAAGATCAATAACAGAGGAGATATTCAAGAAGCAATTCAACGTCCCTTTTGTAATAGAGGGAAACAAAATTATGGTGATGAGAGAACTCCCAAGAACAATACTGCAAGACAGGAAAAGGTATAAATCCTTGGCGGACAAACTCAGAGCTTTGAGCATCAGATATAGATGGGAGATTCCACAAGGTTTATCCTTTACGTATCAAGGTGGGAGGATTCAGATCAGATCGATGATGGACTTTTATAAATTTAAGGCGGACAATGCGGACGTCTTTGGAGAACTTTAAAATAAAACGCATAATGGAGTACAAATTGTTGTCATGGAATGTTAATGGATTAAATTCACCAAACAAGAGGAAAAGAATCAATCATTGGATACAGAAACAGAAATGCAACGTGATATGCTTGCAAGAAACACATATTAGAAAACAGGATATAAAATATTTAAAGAATGCTTTATTTGGAATTGAATTTTGTTCTGCGGCCTCAAACAAGAAAAAAGGAGTTGTGACATATGTGAAGAAGGAGTTACAACCTACAGAAATTTTTAAGGACATAGATGGCAGATACGTGGGTGTGGAATTAATGATTCAGCAGAAAAAAACATTGTTGATCAACGTGTACGCACCCAATGGAGCAAAGGAAAAATTTTTTAAGGATATAACTGACCAATTACAACAATTGACTTATGAGCAAGTTATTATGGCCGGAGACTTTAATGGGACAATAGATCGTCTAGACAGAAAACCACAAAAGGACAACGAATTCAGCGGAAAATTGCCAAAGAATTTTTTTGAATTAGTTAAGCAAGAAAAATTAGAAGATGTTTGGAGGAAATGGAACCCGATGCAGAAAGACTTTACTTTTTATTCCAATAGACATTGCTCTTTTTCCAGAATTGATATGATTTGGATGTCTGAAGAATTATCAATGAAAACACATAAGACTGAAATTTTGCCAAGATGTAATTCAGATCACAATCCGGTGGTATGGAGTTCCACAGAAAGGAAAAAACCCTTTCTGTGGAGGATTAATGAAGACTTGTTGGATAAGAAAACGGTAATTGAGATGTTAAAGGAAGAAACGAAACAATTCTTTCAACAAAATTTAAATAAAGAAACACCGATACAGATTGTATGGGATGCTTATAAAGCGGTGATGAGAGGAATTCTCATCTCGCAAAACGTGAAGCAAAAAAAGGAAAAACTTCAAAAACAAACAGAAGTGTTAGAAAAAATTGCTCAGAAAGAAAAGGAATTAAAAAAGAAGCCTGGAAAAAAGCAAATTATTAAAGAATTAAAGTTGCTGAAGGAACAACTGAATGAGACTTGGAATCAGGAAATGTATTGGAATTTAAAGAAGTTACAACAGAAATCTTTTGAAGGGGCGAACAAACCGGGAAAATACTTAGCTTGGCAACTTAAGGCTAGAAGAGAGAGAAGAATGATAACCAAAATAATAGAAGATGGAAAAGAGTTCGTTGATCCTAATGGAATAAAGAGATGTTTCTTCAAGTATTATGCTAAACTATTCCAAACAACTAGAGTTGATCTTGAGAAGATTAAAACATATTTAAAGGAGATTCCACTACCAAAAATAAGTAAGGAATACAAAGATTTATTAAATGGTCCAATTCAAAAAGAAGAAGTGATGAAGGCAATAGAAGAGACAAAGTTGGGGAAGGCGCCTGGGCCGGACGGATTTACAGCGAAATTCTACAAAAAGATGAAAGAAGAAATTTCCCCGGTCCTGGAAGCTTTAACCAACGAAATAAGAGAAAACAAAAAGGTGCCGGACTCATGGAAAGAAGCAATTATTTCTTTGATTCCAAAGGAAGGACAAGATTCAACAAATGTAAAGAACTACAGGCCAATATCTCTTTTGAACAACGATTATAAAATCTTTGCAAAAATTATTGCAGAAAGGGTGAAAAACTATTTACAAACGGTAATTTCTGAAGATCAAGCGGGCTTTTTACCCAAAAGGCAGATTAGAGACAATGTAAGAATAGTAATGGACGCAATTGAATATTATGAAAAGCACCCAGAAAAAGAAGTAGCTTTTCTGTTTGTTGATGCAGAAAAAGCTTTTGACAATCTTAATTGGAATTTTATGCACCAGATGATGGAAAAGATTGAAGCGGGACAACATTTTAGAAATTGTATTGAAGCTATCTATTCTGAACAAAGAGCTAAAATAAATGTGAATAAAGAACTGACAGATAACTTCAAAGTACAGAAAGGAACAAGGCAAGGTTGTCCGTTATCACCGTTATTATTTATCTGGGTATTGGAAATACTTTTACAAAAAATACAGTACGATCAAGAAATAAAGGGCTTGACACATAAAGGACACCAATACAAATATCGAGCATTTGCAGACGATGTAATGTTTATGGTGGAAAACCCAACAGAAAAATTGACATTGCTTTTTCAAAAAATAAAGGAGTTTGGAGAATTGGCCGGCTTTTACGTAAATAAGAATAAAACAAAACTTATATGTAAAAACATGATCAAACAAAAACAAGTGGAACTACAAGAACTGGTACAATGTGAAGTAGTTAAAAAAACAAAATACCTTGGAATTGAATTAACGGCAAAAAATATAGACCTATATAAGAATAATTATGAGAAATTATGGACTAAGCTGACTCAAGATTTTAAGAAATGGGATAAAATGAACTTATCACTGATGGGAAGAATATCAGTTATAAAAATGAATGTCCTACCACGTTTGATGTTCCTGTTCCAAACAATACCAATTCTGCATAAAACGGATTTGTTGGCCAAGTGGCAACAAGAGTTGTCAAAATTTGTTTGGGCAGGCAAGAAACCAAGGATCAAAATGAAAATACTTTGTGATGCCAAAGAAAGAGGAGGTCTACAAATGCCAAATCTTAGACTATATTATGAAGCGGTTTGTCTAACATGGATGGATCAATGGGTGAAGCTTGAAAATGACAGATTGTTGGGGTTGGAAGGGCATGATTGTAGATTTGGCTGGCATGCATATTTATGGTATGACAAGATAAAAATGGACAGTTTTTTTAAACTTCACTTGGTGAGAAAAGCTTTGTATATGGTATGGACAAGATATAAGAAGTACCAGAGTGACTTAAGACCATTGTGGATTGTACCAGTAGAAGTGTTGATATCTTACTCAAGACAGCGAGGTAGAGACTGGTTGCCATATAGAGATTTAATTAAAAAAGAGGGAACAGAGTGGGTAATGAAAAAGCAGAATGAAATTGAATATGAATATGAGTGGTTGAAATATATGCAGATTTATGATCTTTTTAGATCTGACAAAAAAAACTATGGTTTTAGAGAGGAAAAAAATGAAATTGAAAAGGTATGGGAGAGTGGAGGAGGAAAAAATATTTCTAAAATGTATAAGGTGTTGTTAAAATGGTATACTGAAGATGAAACTGTTAAAGAACAAATGTTAAAATGGGCTATTAATATGAATAAGGAAGTGGCTATGGAAACCTGGGAATATTTGTGGAAAAATTCTATTAAGATCTCGACATGTACTAATGTTAAAGAAAATTGTTATAAGATGATGTATAGGTGGTACATGACACCTAAGAAAATTGCAAATATGAATCAAAATATGTCAAACAAATGTTGGAAATGTAAGAGGCATGAGGGCTCATTTTATCATATGTGGTGGACTTGTGAGAAAGCTGTAGACTTTTGGACAAAAGTCCACAATGAAATGCAAAAAATACTGAAATGTTCTTTTAAAAAAGCACCGGAAATTCTGCTTTTGGGACTCAAAATGGAAGAAGTCAATACGACTAAAAAAACTTTACTCTGGTACCTGATAGTGACAGCGAGAATGATTTATGCTCAGTTTTGGAAGACAGAAAAGGTACCAGAGGTTGAAGAATGGATACAAAAAGTTCTGTTCATGGCACAAATGGATAAGATTACAAAAAAACTGAATAACAAAGAAGACGATGAGTTTTTTGGAGAATGGAATGATTTTAAAATTTATCTGGAAAAGAACTGGGATGTGAAACAAAACTTAATATGTTTAGATCAATATTAAGTCAAACGATGTTATCTTTAGATTGTAATGATGAAAAACTGATATTGTTGATGATATGAAGTAATTTGGAGCAGGGGTGGAAGCATTGTGGGAAGCCATTGGAGGGAGGGGAGGAACTGGGAATGGGGTAGACAATTGATAGAATGAAATGTTTTATATGTTGTATTCCTGAGAAAATAAAATTTGTTTACTAAAAAAAAAACAAGGATAACATAATGGACTGTGGTTAGAATAAACCAGGTTTGTTGACATTACAAACACACCGTAGTGTGTTCATGCTATCTGAATGCGGTCTAGATTCATAGATAAAATACAAGTCGCAGTAAACGTCTTAATAGTATTCATAGTAGGTTTCTATTATGTAATTGTTGTACCCCTTAATGTGTCATGGTAATACTTATACTATGCTTCCGGACTTTCTGGTGGTTCCGGACTTCTAAAGCAATAAATTACATCATGATGCGAATAGATAAATTGGGTACCTGCCTTAGACGGGTGGAACATCGGTGGCGAGTGAAGAACTGCGATGGCAAGCAGCGAAAAATGGCGATCGAGCACAACATTGGAGCTGTGACCAGACGTCAGCAAGTGGAGCCAGGAGACGCAGGGGAGCGTGAGGCGCAGGCGGAGCCACAATGGACGGAGCCAAGGCCGTGCCGATACGAGCTGTGCGCCGAATTGACCTACCAGCCGACGCCGAGGATCGCAAGAAGGAGAACGGAACAAAGCGCCAAGCCAGCAATAGCCAGCAGCCGAACCAGGAGTGAGAAGTACAACAACTCCTTCCACAGGGTGCCGGTAGGGTAGTCCCCACCCCGATTGAAATGTGGCCATAGATAGGGTTAATTAAGAATACTGTAAGCCGCTCAGAGACCCATGGGGGGGTTCGAGCGGGATAGAAACCGAAATAATAAATAAATAAATAAATATGAATGTTCCATTTTGTTGATTGTATTGACCCATAGGGATGCCAGCCTCCAGGTGGGACCTGGGGATCTCCTGAGATTACAGCTCATCTCCGGATCAGTTCCCCTGGAAGAAATGGATGCTTTGGAGGTTGGACTCTAAGGCATTGTACCCCACTGAGGTCCCAGTCCTCCCAAGGCTCCACCCACAAATCTCCAGGAGTTTTCCAGAGCTGGCAACCCTACCCCCTCCCATCCCCCCCATCCCCCACCAGTGGATGGGGGGACCTGGCATCACCAACACACTATGTGTAATCCGCCTTAAGTCCCTGTGACAAAGGTGGACTATAAATAATGTACATAAATAAATAAAAGTAAAATATCATTTATTTATGCATTTAATATGGATTGGTACAGACAGAGAAAAAACAGAGTTTGCAACTATGTACGCGAGGCTTGCATTTGCTGTCCCCCCTCCTACTTTCTCCTTGTGCACACTTGGTCGATTACAGATTTCTGCTTTAGTGCAAACCGCACCTTGCATCAAAATCAGCAAACTATGGCTTGCACTTCCCCTCCAAGCCACACAAACAAACTATGGTATGCAATTATGGTTTGGAGGGAGGATGCTAACTAGTTTGCTGATGTAGATACAATTACAAACAAAGATTTGCACTAAAGCGGAAAGCAGTAGTTAACTCAGGCCATAGGAAGGGAAGAGGAAGTATACCAGCTCTCCTTGTGAAGTTTATTTATTTAGCTTATTTATGGCTCTCCCTTCTTAACAAAGACTGAAGGTGGATTGTAATGAAGATTGCAATGAAGGTGGATTCCAATGAAGAATCTGGAATTACACAGAGTTGCCAATTTCCAGGCGGGTGCAAAACAAAGAGAGAGATCACGGGATGGAAGTTTGGAAAGAAGTAAACAACCGTGATGTATTATGCCAAAAAAGTCTCCAAAGACCAGAAATGTCTTTTTCCAATATTTCAGTTTACTGGAAAAAATTCAAACGTCATCAACACAACGGATCATGCATATTATCTCGTTTCGTGTATAACTTTTTCTTTTTAAAACAATTTTTTATTTTATTTTTAAAGAAACACCATGACAATAAGTAATACTCTTTTGACACTGTAAAATGTCCAATACATTGAAAATACCAACTAAATACATAAATATATATAACAAACAAGCAAACTACCACACATATTAATAAGCTATATACTTAGTTAAGGCAACTTCATCATGTTGTAATATTCATGGTTAATAAATGAGGACTTACGGATAGGATTCTTATCTATATTTTCTAATACCGTGCCCCATTTATTGAGAAAAAACAAATAAGCCTTGTAAGGATTATGAACATTAATACCCGTAGAAATCTTGTCCATTATGAAATAGTCCCAAACTTTAGAGTACCATAACGAAATCGGAGGAGAGGCTGGATCTTTCCAATATTGTGCCACCGTAGTTTTTGCAGCTGTTAAAAGGATAGTAATCAAAGCTTTCTTAGAGGGAGTAATGGAATTAGGAGGCGAGTAGTTTAAAAGAATGCATTCAGGTTTATCTGGAATCTTATATCCTGTTAAGCTAAATATTTGTTTCAAAACTTTATTCCAAAAAGATTTAATAACCTCACAGTCCCACCAACAGTGTTTGAAAGTGCCCAACCCTCCACATTTCCAACAATCCGGGGAGTAAGATTTATTTACGTGATTTATTTGAACAGGTGTTGAATACCAACGTGATTCTGTTAGTAATCTGGGCTTAATGATCGCCAACGCGCAAGCGTGCCTCCTTGCGCCTGGTTGCCAAATCTCGGCATCTCTGATTCCTCAGCAGGTGGCGGAGAATCGGGTGGCGTGTTGCTGGGGCCAGGCATTGCCCGATCAGCTTCAGGTGCAAACTGTCCTGGGCCTCCCCGGCACTTAGGTTTGGTGAGGACTCTCGTGCTTCTGATGATGTTAAAGGCATGGAGTCCTCAGTTTCAGAGCTCCCAAGCACCCAGTCGGGTACAGGCATGATGACAGTCCCACTAGTGAGAAGTCCAACTTGCCAATTAAGTCTAGATCAATATGAAGGAAATGGCTCAATTAGAAGAATAATGAATACAAAAAGATTGCTGCGAAAGTTCACTGAAATATACAAAAGATGTTCAGTAGAAAATTCAACTTTTCATGATGTTATTTAATTCTTGTTTCTAACAGGTGCCAACAAGATGCACAGCACAGGAACAGGACGAACACTTCTCGAGTGTATCTGCGTTCGTTTCGAGATATATTCTTTATCAAAACTTTTCAATGATCTTCACACAGTTTAAATCACCACAAGGGTATCCATACATTCAAATTGGCTCACAAGGCTCCTATACACAAAAGTTCTTTCCCATCGACAACAAGTCTTAGTGGTTAAATCTAAGACTTGTTGTCGATGGGAAAGAACTTTTGTGTATAGGATCAATTAGAAGAATATCCTGATTGCTTAAAGATTCTTATTCTTCTTGATAATCCAAACCTTGAGATAACAGAAACTGTTGCTAAATTTCTTTTTGGTGCCATTTCTATTCGCCCTTTATTTAATTGATGGGTATACTTACTTGGTAATTCCTTGTTTCTGTATTTTGCAAGTATTATTCTATGCTGTGGTTGTTGTTGTTATTGGTTTTTTTGTACATGGGCTTGCAAGGGTTATATGCAAATAAAGGTAACTGGACTGGCAAAAATATATATATATGAAGGCAAGAAGCTCTGCTTTTGTATTAAACGTGAAATGAAAGCAGCTTCCAGGATTTTATGAACAAAAGTAATCGAAAGCTGCAGCATGCGAAAAGTGTGACTTGTTTCAAAAGGAGGGCATTAGAATGCTGACCGTTATCAGCCATCAGTTAACATTTGACATTTATGTGGCACGTGGCAAAGGTTCAAAGTCTTAGTGGGCTGCTAGAAGGAAATAAGAGATGCCAGTATTAGAATCCCCAAATTGCACATTGGGGGTGGGAGGAGATCGGGAAGACTGAAGCTAAGGGCCAAACTGTGATGCCGGGAGTACCATAACCAGTGCTCCCCAACATTTTAAATCACAACCGCATCGTTTGGACTGAACCACAGTGGATGGGGAACAGAGTTGCCAATCTCCAGATTGGGAAATCCCTGGTAATTTGGGGGTAGAGCCTGGTGAAGGGGAGGGTTTAGGGAGGGGAGGAACCTCTGGGGGAATCAAATGTCACAGAGTCCACCCTCCAAAGCACCCGTCTTCTCCAGAGAGAAATCTGTTGTAATTCTGGGAGATCTCCAGGTCCCACCTGGAAGTAGCTCCCACCTGGAGCTAACCCTTTCCACTCGTGCCATTTTCTGAAGTTGAAAGGGCTCCAGGGAGCTCCTATTTGCCCCACTATGGCAAATGTACAGGCAGCATACGACGGGAATGTTCGTCCCAACGGGGCATATGGCAGCTCTTCAGGGCTGTTTAACTCTTGGAAAATGGCATGGAAAAGGGGACAGAGACAGGGAAAGTCCTCTTTCCCTTTGCCCTGGTTTTGATCCAAAGCCATGTCCTGCTCAGCTGCTTTTTAAAAGGGAGGGAAATGCTTGGGAGCTCTGATGATGGAATTCCCAGCGTCATGTGCCATTTGGCTCTTAAGAGAACACCCAGTTCGCTGCTTCCTTTCTGTCTCCCACCCATAACTGCCTTTCCAGACGAAAAACTGTTCCCGAATGTATTCGTGCTGCAGCGGCTATTTCATGAGAATATACAGATCGGTTGAGAGACATGGAAGTCTTCTGTTCAAGTTTCTTAAGTGTTTTTTTTTTAATGGAAATGTATAGTCAGTTTAGCAGTAACCTGTGCTTCAGAAGCCATTGCATGAAGCTGATGCAGAATAAACGAATTCAGAATACAGCAGGCAAAAATTGGGCTTCCACATCGTTAGGTATGGGTGGGAACAGTTTGCGGGGTATCAGGCAGTGATTCTTGGTGTGTGGAGCATTACAGGAATTCCCTAATTTCATCTGAGAACTGCTGGCCCATCTGCGTATTGAGATATATGTCTAGGTAATTGAGGTAGCAAGCAGTTACTAGATCAGTTTGATCTGTTTGACAGTCCTAGCTGTCATGCTAGTGATTAAGTGATTATGGCCAGGTGTTATACTAGCAGGTGTTCTCTATCAGGCATTGTTAGAGTAGGTAATTAATTCGCATTGTTAGTGATTGGCTAGGTTTAGTGTATAAGCTTGATAAGCTAGGTGGGGACAGTCTCTCAAAGCTAAGGCATGGTATGCTGTATGATAGCCTGTATATCTCTGTGTATCTCTCCTTATATATAATTGAATAGTGGGTGCCAAAGTTCTAATTCTAAAATGCACTCCCTTAGTGTATGGCTGATGGCACTGCTCCTCAGCATATATCACCACCAATCAGAAGGCAAAGCCCGGGTCCCGCCCACACCACAACTGCTGCAACAACCTGGTCTTTTGCATATGGAAGCTGATTGGACTTCACTCCATTCCACACCTCAAACTCCCCCCCCCCCGCAAGGCAGTTGGAATGTCAGTTGCATATGGAATCTGCTGTATTCTGGTGGTGTGCAGGTCCCAGATTCATGTTTTAAAAGCAGACTGACACTGTTTGCCCAAAGCCAGAGCACTCTCCCAGAGCCTCTTTCTAGATCTCGTTGTATTTATTTCCACAACGGGCCTTATTTCTAGTATATATATATTCACCATTATATCTATATAAACTTTCTATGCACCTTCATCACCAGTCGGTCTCCAGCTTCTTATTTACTACACCCAATACTGTAGTCCTATAGAAACTTCTGTTGACACTATAGTTGCCACCTCCAGTTTGGAAAATACCTGGAGATTTTGGGGGTATGGAGCCTGAAAAGGGTAGGGTTTGGGGCGAGGGGGGTGGGTTCTAGGCCATATAGAGTCCACCTTCCAAAGCAGCCATTATCTCCAGGTGAACTGATTCCTGTTGCCTGGAGATCAATTGCCAATTCTGTTGCCAGGAGATCCCCAGCTACTAACTGGGGGATGGCAAACCTAGATCACAGATGCCTGAGGCTCTTACCCCACCCTCTGATCCACAGAACACACATGAACATGCATGAAATCTGCCTTATACTGAATTAGGCCATTGGTCCATCAGAGTCCGCATTGTCTAATCAGACTGGCAGTGGCTCTCTAGGGTCTTTCACATCACCTACAGCCTGGTCCTTTTAACTGGAGATGCTGGGGATTGAACCTGCAACCTTCTGCATGGCAAGCAGAGGCTCTGCCCCCTGGTTTATGTTGTTCCATGCCTTGCCAAGATTGATCGGGGTCGGCCATCTCTTTGAGGTCCTGCTTTTTTTTCTTGTTGTGTCTCTCTGCATTTTTCCAGAGTGTGGTTTCTGCTTCATTCCAGCGTCAGGACTGAGTTCAAGCAGTTCTATTTATATCCTGGGTTTTTTTCTTCCTTGACCCCAAGGTGGCATTTCTCAGGGTCCAACAATGAGTTTGTGGCTCAGTGGGGATTTCAACCCAGATCTTCCATGTCCTCATCTGACACTCTAAAATGTATCCCTCTCTGGCTATCCCGTTGCTGCAGGGATAAAATGGGGAGTGTGTTCCCACCATGAGATTTTTGGAGAAAGGGTAGAATGAAAAGTGTGTGTTGAAATATAATTGGTTAGGAGCACTTCCTAGAGTTTCCTAACCAGCTCTCTTTAATTTGGAAAGTGCTTTACAGTCTAATAATTGCAATGGCACTCACAACAGTCTTATCAGGGAATTCACTAATATTCTGATTTTACAAATGAAGAACTTAGACTGAGAAAGAGAGTTGAATTAGTCATGACGACACAAACTGTAGTGGAGCTGTGATTTGAACACAGATCTTATAAATCCAGGTGGCTACTGAATCATACTGCCTCTCAGCAATGTAATATATATATATTTTGCTTGGGCTTGCAATTGCGGGCAAGAATGGACACAGAATTCTTTAGTGGCTTTCCCCACACTTACGTTTGAAAGAGGTTTTCTTGTATTTTGATTATGCGTTTCCGCTGGAAATCTTGATGGGCCTGGGAGCATGAGTCTAATGGTGTGTAAGGTGCTGCCTTGTTGTGAGGTTAAGCTTTGAGTTTTAAAAAAATCCAAATAATAAATTTCATTGCATCAAGAGCCTGGGCTTGCTGACAGTAGCAACGGATTTGTTTTGGTTCATTGTCTCTGCTCTGATTGAAATCAGCACAAGAGCTGACTGAGTGTGAAAAGAACGACACAAGGGGATGCGCATTAATACATGAACCTGGCTTGTACTGCATCAGAACTTTGGTCCATCAAGGTCAGCATTGTCTACTCAAACTGGCAGCCGCTCTCCAGGGTAGAGGTCTTCTGCCTGACGCTTTTAACTGGAATTGCCAGGGATTAAACCTTTTGCATGCTAAGCAGATGTTCTTCGACTGAGCCACAATCCTTTCTGTTTATGATCTACGTGGCCTTTATGTGAACAACTGGCACCGATTTTTTGAATTCCACTAAACTTCAGATTTTATCAGTACCAGAAAATATAACCCAGAGAGAGCTGTGAGGAAGAGAGAGGTCACTGAATTGCCAATTTCGCTATCCCAACGGGGTTATGATAAGCTTGATGTCCTCTAGCCCGTACACAAGAGCTGCTTACAGACATCGACTGGAAAAGCACACTTGCTTCAACATTTATGAGGCCTTGAAGAAGACGAAGAAAAAACAAGGAACATAATAAGATGCAGAAGACGAGTGGGAGCCAGCACAGTCATCTGGAAATGGGCTTGGGCCTGGTTAGAGCAACTGTTGAGGATAATAGATAACAATGGCAAGTTTTGATTTAATCTTTTTTATTAACAGATGGAAGCCAGGCAAAGCATGCGCCTGGAAGGTTCTAGAAGAGTCTGTTTCAGTAGCAGCTCAGCCTTTTCCAAGGCACTGACCACCCATGAACTGTCATCCAGATGCACTGACAAAACATTTAAAGAGTTTCATTCTTTGTTGTACAGTTTTCAGCTTTGAGCAGCTGAACATCCCCCTCTTTTTCAACACTTCAGTGCCACAAAAATTTGCACGCAAAGACAAGTTACTCAAAGGCAACGCTGGACCTGTTAACTCCTATTTGGATGACTCATACCCAGCAACTCTACATGAAAATGATTATGGTTATACAATGCTCATCATGTGGAATATATTAGAGTTTATGGTTTTCTTATGACTAATTAATCCATCTTGATGTTCCTGGGACTTTAAAGGGAGACTCCGGGATGAAGTTGGTGAAATCGGAATCCTTCAAGAAGTTTCGTGCTATCTCCCAAGGGTTTAATAAGGCCTTGGGATTCTTCAAGTGTTAACTATGTGAGCAAAACTAGGAAAGTCCATGTGGTGGACATGTGGCCACAATGAGGACTTTGGATCAGATGGAGACTCAGTTCCTAGAAGTGTGGGGCCCCGATTTGGACTTGAACTGTGGCATATAGGGACAAGAGGCTTAAGCCTTCCTTTCCAATGCCATTTTCCAACCTGAAAGGGCCCCAGAGTCCTGCTATTTGATCCACTGGGGAAACGTACATGCACTGATGGGCTATACGTAAGTTTCCTTAACAGGACAAATAGTTGCTCCCTGGGCCATCCTAGGTTGAAAAACAGCACACTGGGGAAGGCTTAAGTCCCTTAGAATCATAGAACGGTAGAGTTGGAAGGGACCTTGCAAGTCATCTAGTCCAACCCCCTGCCTTGTGCTCCTGGAGATACCCTGACCCAGAAAGAGGACTGCTCTGTTGCCCAGCTTCTGCCCTTCCTGAGGTGAGCTGCCTGGTTGTTTTGTCTTGGGGTGGGGAGCCGGCTCAGCAGCCTAATAGAGGCGATCTGGTGGCTTCTGGTGCTTTGCAAAGTGACTCTCTGTGCACTTAAGCCTGCAAAGTTAGTTGGAAAAGTGGGAGGGGGGAGCTGGGCTCAGCAGCGTGCTAGAGGCGATCTGGTGGCTTCTGGTGCTTTGCAAAGTGACTCTCTGTGCTCTTAAGCCTGTAAAGTTAGTTGGAAAAGATGGGGGGGGGAGTCGGGCTCAGCAGCCTGCTAGAGGTGATCTGGTGGCTTCTGGTGCTTTGCAAAGTGACTCTCTGTGCACTTAAGCCAGCAAAGTTACTTGGGAAAGGTGGTGTGGGGGGGAGCCGGGCTCAGCAGCCTGCCCCCCCATTCTGCTAATAGCAGTGCTTTCCCCTGGTTTAAGGCAGCTTACATTGGAGCAAGACCTCATGTCAGTCGAAGGCTCTTTTGTGTGCTAGAAGAAAGCGCTGCCCTTTGAGGAAGGGATCCCATGGGGTTGAACTTGAAACCGGCCCCTCTGTCTGTCCCTTTAATATTTATTCAGCCAGTACCTCCAGCCAATACCAGGTGATGTTCTTGACCACCATGCCGTGAATAGCTTCAGCTGCCTGTTTCCATATACCGAACCTGTATTCAAAGGACAGGCCGTTTTTCTCCTGGCTAGTTTGGTGCTGTTACATATTGAGCCTGAAGCAGTACCTGGAACTGGCTGAGCTTGTTCCTCCAGAACAATAGCTGACCAGGATCCTGGAGTTGACCAACTGAAAAGTAGTGTAATGTAAACAGCCTATCCTTGGGAGTGGGGTGTGTTTGCATGCTTTAAAACCAGGCAGCAGTCTTGGAGTTTTGTCTTTTTTAGTATGCCTGGAATCAAGAAGAAGAAGAGGAGGAGGAGATTGGATTTATACCCCGCCCTTCACTACCCAAAGGTGTCCCAGAGCGGCTTACAAACTCCTTTCCCTTCCCCTCCCCACAACAGACACCCTGTGAGGTAGGTGGGGCTGAGAGAGCTCTGACAGAAATTGCTCTTTTCAAGAACAACTCTGACAGAACTATGGCTTGCCCAAGGTCATCCAGCAGCTGCAAGTGGAGGAGTGGGGAATCAAACCCGGTTTTCCCAGATTACAGTCCACACCGTTAACCACTACACCAAACCAGCTCTCCATGAAGATGGGAGAGTACAGGGAAGATCATGCCAGGAAAGCTGGTCCAGAAGGTATGAGGGTCGCAGGCCATATAAGAGCTTTAAAGGTAAGTACCAACGTTTTGAATTGGCACTGGGAACTAATGGGGAGCCAGTGCAGCTGCTGTGGGATACGTGCTTATGGCAACCCCACAATATTGGGATCCACACAATATCCGTCCCCTGAACCAGCAAGTACTTTCATTGTATGTTCTCCTGCCTACCAGAGACTGCTACTCTGACTGAATCTCTTCCAACACTCTGGGCATTCAAAAGGATTCTCCCCTGTGTGGGTTCTAAGATGTTCTTGAAGACTTGTATTCTGACTGAATCTCTTCCCACAGTCTGAGCATTCAAAAGGCTTCTCCCCTGTGTGGGTTCTCAGATGTTCTTGAACTATTCCAACTGAATCTCTTCCCACACTTTGAGAATTCAAAAGGCTTCTCTCCTGTGTGGGTTCTTAGATGAGTTTGAAGATGGCCACTGTTCCTGAATATCTTCCCACACTTTGAGCACTCAAAAGGCTTCTCCCCTGTGTGGGTTCTCAGATGTTCTTGAACTATTCCAACTGAATCTCTTCCCACACTTTGAGAATTCAAAAGGCTTCTCTCCTGTGTGGGTTCTTAGATGAGTTTGAAGATGGCCACTGTTCCTGAATATCTTCCCACACTTTGAGCACTCAAAAGGCTTCTCCCCTGTGTGGGTTCTAAGATGTCTTTGAAGACTGCCATTTCGACTGAATCTCTTCCAACACTCTGAGCACGCAAAAGGCTTCTCCTCTGTGTGGCCTCTTAGATGCCCTTGAAGAGTGCTACTGTGGCTGAATTTCTTCCCACACTCTGAGCACTCAAAAGGCTTTCCCCCCATGTGGGTTCCTTGAGGCTGTTGAAGAGTACTACTGTCATGGGATCTCTTCCCACACTCTGAGTATTCAAGAGGCTTCCCTCCTGTGTGGGTTCTTTGATGTTGTTTAAGAAAGAAACTATGACTGAATTTCTTTCCACACTGTGAGCATTCAAGAGGTTTCTCCCCTGAGTGGATTCTTTGGTGCACAAAAAGCTGTGATCTGTATCTGAAGTACTTTCCACACCAAAAGCCTTTACATGCTTTTATTATACTGTGCTTTGAGAAATGTATATTGCCCTTTCTTCCATCCAAGAACATCATTCCACTCTCCGAACAGATAAAGGGCTTCTCTCCTGAATGAATTATTTGGTGTTGAAGGTGTGATTTCTGTGAGAAGCTCTTGTCACAGTCTGAGCAGCTATAAGGTTTCTCTCCTGTATGTGTTCTTAAATGTCCAAGGAACTCTGTTCTGCAAATCATGGTCTTTCCACACTCCAGGCACTGATGGGTTTTCTTTCCACTCTGCTTTCCGAAATGGACATTATCTTGGGTTTGATCGGAGAAGTTCATTCCACATTCCAGGCACTTGTATATTTCCTCCAACATGTGAACTACTTCTTGGAAATCCTCCCCTATCCGTCTTCTTCACCCTGCGGCTGACTCTCTGCTTCTTAGGCCTGCCTTGAATCCTGACATTTGTTCTCACGTCTTCATTCTTGACTTCATCTGACAATAGATGATGCAGTTCCTCATCCACCTCATTCCTCTGATCATCACCTGCTTGAGGAGAGAGAGAGAGAGAGAGAGAGAGAGAGAGAGAGAGAGAGAGAGCGAGAGCCAGCGACAGAGCGATAGGTTCATTCATTAAGCCTCCTGCATCAGAGAGGCTTGGTTTGGACTATGACCATTTCTACGGCTCCCCACCTGTGTGACTTCTTTTAATGTGAAGTAAGGGCTCTTATCCAAATGAAGCTCTTTCCGCACTCCAAGGAATTCTACCGTTTCTCTCCTAAGGGAATTTGCATCCACAAAATGACATTTATTCTATGGGTCACACTTCCATTTTCGTTTTCCCTAGAGTAGATTCTCTGGTTATGATGGAGGCCTTTGTTCCTTCCTATTTTGATACTTTTCCTCTTGGACTGATATTTCACGGAAACCCCCTCCTTGGCAAGGACTGG
>NW_015177017.1:724884-725123 GCF_001447785.1 Gekko japonicus | reverse complement strand
CAGTGTTAACTGGTGGGACTCCTTACTGCAGTCCACCCCTGCAAGGTAGAACAGCTTCAAAGAAAGCACTCAAATCCATCTCCACCTAATAGCAAGGCCTGAAGGTGTCCATGGGCAGACTTTTTTTTTCTTCAACTTTCCATTTCTCATAGAACAGAACACACCATATTCCGTCTTCGAGAAGGGAGAAAGGAGCCTTTCTAGATGATTAAGTTTACCTCATTCACCAGTCCAGATTG
>NW_015177017.1:721193-724511 GCF_001447785.1 Gekko japonicus | reverse complement strand
TATTCAGGTACAAGCTCTCCCTCCTCTGTGAGGACAGATCTGCACGCCCCCCCCCCCAATAGCTAGCAATCCAAAACAGTCCAGTAGAGCCTGAGCGGTGGGTGTTGCCTTCCGACACACTTCCGGTGATGTCAAGGGGTGTGGCACATGCAGATAAGTTATGCTAATGTGCTCCTGCACCTCTTTTTCTACGCAATGCTCCCTGACTGTAATAGATACCCACTTGCAGCCAGTTCATTTGGGAAGGGCGGTGGGAGAGAGGGAGAGATAGACAGAGACCATCCTTATATGGGGAAGGAAAGAAATCAACGAAGAGCAGACTTCCTCCGGAAGGACGGAACCATGGTCAAGATGAAAGCCCTCAACTGTAACCAGTCTAAGGCAGAATGGATCTTTTCCGGACTACAGTCAGAGTGGATGACCATCATCCCATCTGGGGGAAGGAATCTTGTAAAGGCTGACAACTGAAAAACTGGGATCTGGCCTCTTCCAGAGTCTTTCTGATGGACCCTCAGCTCCACCTCGGCCTTAGGCCAAGACACCCTCTCTGGCTTGGTTGATGGCCACAACACTGGCCTCACTTGCCCTTGCATGAGTGGGGTGTCTTGTACTGCTCAGAGGTCATTTCAGGGGGGAACGCGGGGGAACGCAGTTCCCCCGGGTGAGGTGCAGGGGGCGGGGCACATGATGAAGCCCCGCCCCCGCTTCCGGCCGCCCCGCTTCCGGCCCTCATTCAGCCAGGAGGAGGCAGGAGAAGAGGGAGGGTAAGTTGCTTCCTCCCCGCCTCTCCCCACCCCTGCCTTGGCGGGGCTTCCTCGCATTCCCACTGGCCTTGCAGGTCCACCGCCAGGCCCCTGATGTCAGGGGGTGTGGCATATGCTAATGAGTTATGCTTTTTCTACGAAATGACCCCTGGTACCGCTTTATATGGCCATGCTGAACATCACTTTCATGGCCGGCCCAACTTCTCGAAGCACCCAGTGGTGGCCAAGTAGCACGTCAGGCTGCACAAACATATATTGCTGTTCAATATTTTGATTCATGCATCATCCTAATGGCAGCAATTCCTACCTTTGACACCTATGAAAGACCCTTACCCAGAAAAGCCACGCTCCCATAGATCTCCTGCATGACTTCCCTGTAGAGAGCTTTCTGGCTCAGATCCAGCAGGGCCCACTCTGCCACAGTGGATTACACGGCCACCTCCTCAAAAGAAAATGGAGACTGAAAAGAAAAAGCAGAGATCAGAGATCATGCCAGGCAGGGACTACACACTCGGCGGGGGTATTTCGTGAGGGTGCAGGATGTAGACCTTGGTATGTGGAAAAGCAGTGTCCTATCACATGCGATAGGACATTCCGGCTCCCCCAGGTCTCGTTAGGGGCTCTTTTAATAGTTATGGCCGCCACCGCTGGCGACGACAGCTGCAACAGCTGCGGGGACAGGGCACAAAACATTCCTCTACCTCCCTGAGCCCCGGGGTGGTGGCCTTGGACTCCTTGGGGCAAATTCCACCTCTCGCGTGTGATATCCGAGCGGCAACACAAGAGCTCTCACACGTGAGAGGTCATTCGCTCCCCCAGGTCTCGTTAAAGGTAAAGGTTCCCTTGCTCGAAAGCCAGTCGAGTCCGACTCTAGGGTTGCAGTGCTCATCTCCGATTCAAAGCCGAAGAGCCAGCGCTGTCCGAAGACGTTTCCGTGGTCATGTGGCCGGCATGACTAAACACCAAGGCGCACGGAACGCTGTTACCTTCCCACCGAAGTGGTACCTATTTATCTACTTGCAATTTCTTGCTTTCGAACTGCTAGGTTGGCAGGAGCTGGAACTAGAGATGGGAACTCACTCCATCATGCGGCACCTGGGTCTCGAACCGCTGAACTACCGACCTTCCACAGCCTGCAGTTCAGCGTCTTAACCACTTGAGCCACCGCAGCTCCGTTAGGTCTTGTTAGGGGCTCTTTAAATAGTTATGGCCACCGATGCTGGCAGCTGCAACACTGCGGGGAGGGGGGGGGGACAAAACTGTTCCTCCGCCTCCCGCCTCCCTGAGCCCCCGGGGTGGTGGCCTTGGACTCCTAGGGGCAAATTCCACCTCTCCAAGTGATGTCCCAGCGGCGTTTTGGAATGGACTTTTGGGGATTAATGGTATGGAAACGTGAGAGAAGACTTTAAACTGAAATTGCTTATTGTTTTGTGAAAACTGACATAACACTTCGTAATTGTATGTATTATGGGTTGCTCCAAACATGGTTATCTGCTTTGTAAATTAAAAAGAAAGGGGGGGAAATTAACAAACTAACAGGCAGGCGCTGCCTTCCTTAAATGCCACTTTGGGCGGGAAAACAGCGAGGCTGAAATCCCGCTCACCGCCCTGACAGCCGTCACAAGCCCCTCCTCGCCCCTCCCCTTCCCAAGAAGCGATGGTGACGTAAGCGCCGTCAAGACAGTGCGAATACTGATACTGGCCGGGAGTGGGGAGAGAGAGAGAGAGGTCACGCGGCCACTCCCCGCTCGATCCCGTCACCTTCGTCCCTGGTGCGCGCACAAGAGCGGGGAGTGGCGGTGGAAGGTCACATGGGCAGGGCAAGGTAGGAGGGAATGGCCTATCACGTGGTGAGGGCGGGCGAGCGGGCGGGGGACCCAGGCAATAAAACCCGCCCGGTGCCCCGTCATCCTCCTCACCGTCACGTGACCCCGGCGGCCCGGAAAGATCTGAGGCGGAGCTGAAGGGGGGGGAGGGCTCCGTCGGCCGCCATTTTCCTGCGGCGGTCGGCTGTATGTGTGAGACTCCGGCTGGGGCGGCCGAGCGGCGGCTGGGCGCGGCGGCAGGGTCCCTTCCCGGGTGACCAGCCCGGCTCTTCCCGCAGGCGGAAGGTCCGGGGCCAGGCGGCGGGGTGGGGTCCAGCCGGGACCGCCCTCTCTCCTTTTCCCATCCCTCCCCCAGGTTCTCGCGCCAGGTTAGCATCGGCGGCGGCGGCGGCTGGTGGGCTCCGAGTCGGGCACCATGTCTGGGCAGAGCATCACCGACCGCATCACGGCGGCGCAGCACAGCGTGACCGGCTCGGCCGTCTCCAAGACCGTCTGCAAGGCCACCACGCACGAGGTGATGGGCCCCAAGAAGAAGCACCTGGACTGTGAGTTGGGCTCTCTGCTCCCTCCCCGCCCCGTCCGCCGCTGCTTCAGCTTCCCACCCTGAAAGGAAAAAAAAATCTCCCGTTTCCTCTCCCTTGTGGAATTCCATGCAGCGCCCCTTTTCTCCCCATTAAGCCCCCTTCTCACGTTACGATTCCCGCGTGTGCATGCGAGTGTGGGCCTGC
>NW_015177017.1:703995-721137 GCF_001447785.1 Gekko japonicus | reverse complement strand
GCCTTGAGCAAATCTTACTTTGCAGCCGGCATATTGAGACCCAGGTAGCTGGTTCTCCGGTTTTTCCTTTAAAGTTTGCACCGTGGTGGCCCTTCCTTACAAAACAGGTGTACGCGAAGGACGTAGTTGCATTCGCTGTAACGTGTGGACAGGGGGTTGGTTTTGCGCTTGTGTGCCTGTCAGGTGAGCCTTACGTTCCGTTTAATATATCGCTTGGTTTTTCTTTGTTATACGCCTTGAGCAGTTCTTACTTTGCAGCCAGCTTAGGTACAGTGATTAAAACCCAGGACCTGGTTCTCTGGTTTTTCGTTCAAAGTTTGCACCGTGTTGGTTCTTTCTTACAAAACAGGTGTACCTGAAGGGTGTACTTGCATTTGCTGTAATTTGTAGAGAGGGTTCTGGTTTTGTACCTGTGTGCCTGTCAGCCTTACGTTGCATTTAATGTGTGTAGTACTGATGGTTTAAACCCCATGGTTATTTTGGTAATTTTGGTCTGATTTTTCTCAGGGAGACTCAAGGTGGAGTCCAAAATCTGTTTACAAACTTGCAACGAACAAGTTACACAGTATCTTCTTCGTAGAGATGCCTTCCTTTTACACACTGACTGAGTTACTGGTCCCCAGTTACAGTTTTAAACTGAACATGTGTGTTGGCTGTATCTTATAGTGAGATGTGTATGCATACATGCAAGAATGTGTGTGTCCACTTTAACATAGAAACAGAACTCTTTTTCCTTCAGCTCCTGGGAGAGAGTGAATAAGCAGTGTTACAGCTTGCTCTTAAAAGTGTATACTTGGGAGCAGGGCTTTTTTTGTAGAAAAAGCCCAGCAAGAACTCATTACCGTAATAGGCCACACCCAACAGCAGAAATGCATTAGCATATTAGGCCACACCCCTGTGCCTTTCTTTGGCTTGCCTGGGCACCCCCACAGCTGCGGGGAGCCCGGGCAAGCCAACCCTTGGACAGGCCGGGGAAGGCACAGGGAGGCATTTAAATGCCTCCCTGATCCTTCCAGCCCCCCCCCCTGGCCTGCCCGCCTCAGAGTCACCGGAGGGGGGTCGCTCTCCAAGCCTTCTCTCTGTAGCCAGGCACGCAGAGGTTTTGGCTGTAGTGGGCGCGGCCAGCTCTAAAGCCAGCCGGAACTCCGTTCCTGTGCGTTCCTGCCCAAAAATTTAGTTTAGTGGAACTGATTTCCCTACTAAGCCATCTTAGGTTTGCAGGCTTATAGTGCCATCCTAAGCAAGTTTATTCCATAGGGCTGTACTTCTAGGACAGCACTGTTCCGTTGTGGGGAAAAACTTAACTGGCTCAGTGGCGGTTAATGGGTCATAGGTGATGTAAGAGATCTTGGCCTGAGACCTCGAAGAGCTGCTACCAGTCAGAGGGGCTGATATCGATGTTGTTAGACCAATGGTCTGGTTCAGTAGAAGGCAGTTTCGTGTATGTTTAAGAGTGTTTTGGCCCTTTAATAATCTGAATGAGCAGACTCTAGTCATCAAAGACACATGCTAAAAGGAAACACTTAGTCTTTAAAGTGGCACTAGCTTCCTGATACCTTTCTGAAAGTTTTTTCCCAGCCAGTTTGGACTTGGGCCCAACTCTTTAGTTCCTGGAAGCTTGCACCCAAGTCATTCGATTATCTCTAAGGTTGCAACATTAAACCCCCCCCCCCCCGGGTGCAAGCCACTTGGACCTACCTCTGAGTAGACCTGCTTAAGATTGCCCTCTGAACTGCCACATATACCCCCCCAGTCCCCCATGTATTTTTTTCTTTGCTGTTTTTGAGAGGCTGTCCAGAGCTTGGCCACATGTTTTCTGTGGGTTTTGCCCTTTTGTTTTTGTCCCTCTTCATTTTATAGTCTTTGTTTATTTAAAAAAGTCTGCATCTTCCACATCTTAGTATGGCATACTAATCACTACACCATGTAGGTTTTATGACTGGGAGTCTTTTAATAATATAAATAAAATATAATTACTTAGTGACTGAATTGGGGCAGTGCCATAGGAGGAGTAACATCTAATTAAGTCACGCGTAGGCAGGGCTGTGTGTGCATTCGCCAAACTTGCTATCAGGAGTAGGAAGTAATGACTGGATGCAGCCTTTCTTCATTCTCAGGCTCCGTTCTGATTCTCAGAGCAAGTAATTGGTTTCTTGGTTGCTCAGGAAGACTGCAAATAATTGCACAATGTCTGGTGGAAGGCCAGCAGTTAGAGAATACTTCCAGTGCCTTACTTACTACTTATTTCTGTGGTTCTGTTCCCTTTCTGTGAATCCTCCATCCCACCCTTACAGTGATCTTGAGCTCACTCTGTTTTGTTGTCTTCCATTTCCTTTTGACAACCCATTCTTTTAATAAAGTTCCAAATCCCTTGAAAGTCTCCAGTTCTGAAGGGACTGTTGAAGTGGGGACGACAAATGGAGTTCGTGGCATATACAATATTTTGGTTGCAGTGTTTAGGTTTCCTTGGCAGAGTTTTTTAATGTTTACATTACAGGCAGCCATGGTTATTATTGACGTTAAAGGGCAGCAGACTAGCTTGGAGAGTTTTTAGAAAAACTGGCTCGCACACTCTTATGTTGGCTTTAAGAGTATTCTTTTTCGTGTGAGAAGCCAGGGAGGGAGATGTGTGTTGAATACTTCCTTTAGAAATCTTCACACTGCGTGTAGAGAGAAATAATGTTTCTGCTTGGAAGAGTGGTCTGACGCTGGGGTGTTCCAGTTTTCTTCATCTGTTGGTCTGTGAAAGCCCTGGGCTCCACTTCAGATGTTTGCGGTGGGCGGGTGGGGAGACAGAGGAAGCGTGTTAGTAACTTGTGCTCCACGTGGCCCAGCTGCAGAAAACTATAGTTAAGTTGGCCACATTGAACCCCATTTGCCATGTTGACGCCCACTTGCCCATCCTTGACAGATCCCTTTGGGGTGCCTCACAATCCTCACTGGTTTTCACCACCCTGAACAACTTCGTATCATCCACAAATTTAGCCACTTCACTGCTTACTCCCCACTCCAAATCATTAATGAGCAAGTTAAAAAGCAGTGGACCAAGTTCTGATCCCTGCGGTACCCCACTGCTTACCACCCTCCACTGAGAAAATTGCCTATTTATACTCAGGTAGGCAAGCTAGATCTCTTGCAGCCAAGTAAGCATTTCGAAACTGTGGGGGTCATAGGCCCTGAGAAGAGACATATACATATACAGTACACACTATAGAAGTCTGACTTCCTACAGTTCCTCTTGCAATTCATTCGCCTGCTCCGTGAGCAACTTTTTTTTGGATGGTAAATAGCTAATCCTTTCAATTGACAACACTCACTCACTCAGTACTAGAAGTGCTGAATGCTTTCTCTCCTGTGCTCTGCTCTGTCTGGAATCCTGGCATTGAAGAATCCCCACTCTGCAGTCGTTTATAATCCCGTGCAACTTATTTTCCTTCTCTTCTCCAGCTCTTTCCACACATGACAGTGCGTGCGGAGTATGCTAGGATTGCCTTGTGTCTCAGTTATAATTGCTTTGTGGCTTGGGATGGGAGAGAAAAGATCTAATTTTGGAGGGGGTGGTGGTGGAGGAGGATCTCTTGCTGAGAGAGTCTGGCAGAGACAATTGCTCTGGCAGGCTCGTCGTGCAGCTTTCACAGGGCTTCTCGCAACTTGGGCCAGGCCTGAATTGTATAATTTGGACGCTGCTGTAGAAGTCTGGGAGGATTGTATAACTTGAGACCTCACACACTTTGTACCACTTAAATTACGGCACATAGCAGCAGTGAAGTTTTAGACTGGCAACTTTTTTTTTTTTTTGCTTCCTGGCTTTGATATATCTTTCCTAGAAGATATGTAAGCTTGTAAAACCTAATCCATGGCTCTAGTTATCAGTCTGGGGTGGTTTATAAGTAGTTCCGAAGCAAGGAGCATGGAGTCCATGCAGAAGAACGTATCAGACAGGCCGTGTCTCTAACAGATATCTGTAGTGGCTGCAGAATGGCAAACATAAGAACATAAGAGATGCCAATGTTGGATCAGGCCAAAGGCCCATCCAGTCCAACACACTGTGTCACACAGTGGCCAGAAATACCAGTGCCATCAGGAGGTCCACCAGTGGGGCCAGGACACTAGAAGCCCTCCCACTGTTGACCCCCCCCAAGCACCAAGATGACAGAGCATCACTTGCCCCAGAGCCCCTATCTATACCTTGTGGCTAATAGCCACTGATGGACCTCTGCTCCATATGCTTATCTAATTCCCCTTTGAAGCCGTCCATGCTTGTAGCCGCCACCACGTCCTGTGGCAGTGAATTCCAAGTGTTAATCACTCTTTGGGTGAAGAAGTACTTCCTCTTATCCGTTCTAACCCGTCCGCTCAGCAATTTCATGGAGTTCCCACGAGTTCTTGTATTGTGAGAAACCCCGAATCCTAAAGGTTTTCTTGCCCTAGCGATAGGGTGCGGTCAGCTTCTAGACTGCTTTGCATATTCCCATACAAAGTAGTGACAGAAAACTAGAGCTACCATTGGATTTTAAGGCAACAGTATTTTTTTATATTAAGTACCACAGCTATAGAAAGCAGCATTGTTTATGCTCTATGGTAGCTTATCTCAGTGTAAAAGCATTTGGAGAAATTTTGTGAAATTGAATGGAATCTTTGTGTGCCTGTTCTTAATAATTTAGGAAAGGTAGCTTTTTTGTGTTGAGGCAATCTGCTCAATAATACTGAGAAGTGCAGCTTCCTAGGAAGGAAGTTGCTGAGGTGTAATTATCTCTGCTTAAGAGATCTTCCACCATAACGGTACTTCTAGGCTTGCCAGTCCGCAGCTAGCTTCCTTGGCACAAAACATGAATCAAAACATTATTTTTCTTTTTAAAAATAAAGTGCGTTGCCTGCTGTTGGGCTGTCTGTACTGAGTGGGAGAAAGTTGTCTTCTGTTGGCAGCCACAAATACAAGTACTTTTGTGATCCTTCTCCCAAACGTATATTTTCCACTTTTGTAAGATAGCAACTTATATCTGTTTAAAGTTGTGTAGATGCCTACACATATAGCATTTTTTAAGCGTTAACTTGCAGCCGACTTAAAACAACCCATTAAGGCAAGAGATTTCAGTGGTTTGTCATTGCCTGCCTCTACGTAATGACACTGGACTTCCTTGGTGATTTCCCATTGGAGTACTGACCAAGGCTGACCCTGCTTAGCTTCCGAGAGTTGATGAAATCGGGCTAGTGTGGTCTATCCAGGTCAGGGCATACGTACAGTAGAGGAATGTGTAATGGGGTAAAGTCTGATTTGGAATGAGGGTGTAGGTCATTTTTAAAATCTTGAGTATTAGAAGTGTGAAGAAATTCCTTCAATTGACGTTTCCGTTGGCTTCATTTGGAAGCATATTTCGAAGTGTGTTCCTGCTCACCTAGCATCCTTGAAGCTCCTACTAATAGTATTGCTCGGGCAACCGTGGGCAGAAGTCAGTCTTAAGCAGTGTTCCCTCTAAGCTGAGTTAGTGTCAGCTGGCTCAGTTTTTTAGCCTCCGATTCACAGATTTTTGTCTCCGCTCAGGAAGGGATGGCTCCAGAGCAAACTAATTTATGCAGTAGCCAAATTGCTTGCTTACAACATTAATGCCAGCAGCTTGCAGAGTAGAATTTTTGCTCACAAGACGGCACAGCTTAGAGGGAGCATTGGTGTTAAGGCAGTAAGATAATACCATGATGAGCAGAAAGTAAGAATGCTTGAACACATACGTCCGTTGGGGGGATTCCATCTGGAAGTCTTCTGGTTATAGACATCTGTTGATTCTGAGTTCTACTGACCTTTGCGATAGCAGCCTCTCCTGTTGCCGGGGTAATCGAAACCTGACTGGTGTTATAATAATTGCCAGGCTGGAAGGCTTCCGTCAGCTCTCAAGTGTCAGAAATAATCGTTGGCATTTACTATGTTTATTGTATTCCTGAGTGGGGAACTTTAAGGTTGGATTGTCATTTGTAAAGCTCTGACTGGACTTGACTAGTACCGGTACAGATCTTAATCGTAATACTTGGCTGTGGTTGAATGGCAGTCTGTGTCCCGTTGCAAAAAGCAGTGTGGCTCTCAGTAGAGAGGGAGAACTGAACTGGGTTGAGATTGTGGAAGAAATGTTCGAGCTGAATTTTTAAGCTGTTGACTAGTTATCTCTGAGTAAGTCACTGTCAGCCTCAGTTTCACATTTGTACAGTGGGAATGATGATCAGTGCATAATTAACATCATTTTGTAAGTCCAGTGTTGGCTGTCATTGCTTACAAGCTCTAGCCAATGCAATCAATTTCTGTACTGCGCTCAAAGAGGTTAAAAAAAGAATCAAAGCTGGCACTTTAATGGTGGGCAAAGAAGAAGAGATTGGATTTATACTCCACCCTTCACTCGGAGTCTCAGAGTGGCTTCCAAACTCCTTCCCCTCCCCACAACAGACACCCTGTGAGGGAGGTGAGGCTGAGAGAGCTCTTTCCAGAACTGTCCTTGAGATAACAGCTCTGATAGAACTATGGCTTGCCCAAGGTCATCCAGTAGGTGCAAGTGGAGGAGTGGGGAATCAGACTCGGTTCTCCCAGATTAAAGTCTGCACACTTAACCACTACACCAAACTGGCATAACTGGATCAGTTTCTCAAGATCTGTTTTCTGAATTTTCTCTCCATAGCTGATATCTCAGAGTCCTGATAAATCTCAACTGCAGTTCTGCTGCCACCTCGGAAGATCAAATTCCACATTGTTAGCCACTTTCACAGTAGGTCCCATGGGCACAGAGCAAGTCCTTCAAGGAGAATCTTATTGTGCAGGTAGGTTCCTATGGGAACGAGAGCAGTATCCTGAGCCCAGACCACAGAGGGCACCGGCACTTAGAACTGTGCTTGGAAACTGATTTGGATGAAGTACATTAAATGCCTCTGGACCTCACAGGGGATGTACTGTGTACTATGAACCTACTTGTTGGAGAGCTAAACATGGTGGTCAGTCCTTTTTCAAATAGTGCAAATCAGTAATTGTATATTACACTGTAATAAAAAGAAAATCTCAAGGACTATAGAAGCAAAGAACAGTGTTGTTCTAGAATTGGTTTTCCTTAAAATATATGGAGAGATTAATGTAGCCGCGGTGGCTCAGAGGTTAAGACGCTGAGCTGCAGACCGGAAGGTCTGTAGTTCAGCAGTTCGAGACGTGAGTGCCACGTGACGGAGTGAGCTCCCGTCTCTAACTCCAGCTCTTGCCAACCTAGCAGTTCAGAAGCAAGAAATTGCAAGTAGATAGATACCGCTTTGGTGGTAAGGTAACAATGTTCCATGTGCCTTGGTGTTTAGTCATGCCAGGCCACATGACCACGGAAACATCTTTGGACAGCACTGGCTCTTTGGCTTGGAAACGGAGATGAACATCACCCCTAAAGTCAGATTCTACTGCCTTTAGAGCAAGGGAAACCTTTACCTTTAATGTTCTGGTGAATATGAATCGGAATAAGGAGTGCGGGGCTTCCGGTTTATGGCGACATGCAGGCAGACACATCTCTCGGACGTCCCCGGGATGTAAACTGCACACCAGCGTGTGGGAGGGGGTCCGATGTGTCGCCCCCCCCGGAGCCTTGGTAAAAGGCTCCCAGCCCAGGGGGCTTTTGAGGGGCGACCTCTTCGATGGCCGAAAGCCGGAGAATTGAGGCGCCCCTTCGCCCTGAAGGTCCTGCTGCTGAGTGACCGCATGGTACGAGTGCTGCTGACTGGGACAAGCGTTGGAGATTGGGCGAAATAAATGATGACGAGCGAGGCCGAATGGCCAACAACGAACTGTGAGTCGGGTTGAAGCGAGCATGAAGCTATAAAAAGAAGCTGCCCCCTCTAAAAAGCGACGAGAAAGCGAGCGGGGAGGGATCCCTCCCAAACGCATAGACGAAACACGGGAGGAAAGAGGGGGGAGTGGAAAAATAAGCGACTAAAACTGTTTTAAGAGCCTTACCAGAGTGCAGAAAAGTGTTTGGGCGAATTTCAGAGACTTTAGCAACTTCTTTGAAAAGTAAACAAATCTAAAAAGATGGTGGGGAAGAAACCGGAGAAAGAGAAGCTGTTGAAATCGAAACTAGGGGCCAGTCCTCGAACGGAACGGAAATTGACGGAGAGAATCTGAAGCAACGGCTGAGGGAAGCAATAGCCCCAATGACAGATTTAACAGCGGAATACCTTTGCAGCGAGATAGATGTGGTCTACAGGTCCTATTCATCGTGCATCAAGAAAAAAAATCTGCCTGGGGAAATAGTGGTCAGATTCTCGAAGAGACATGTGAGAGATGCTATTTTGAAAGCAAATTCGGGAACAACCTTGAAAATTGGGGGCAATAATATCAGGATTTTAAAAGATGTTCCATTTGATATAAGACAGAAGAGAAAGAACTATAAAGAATTAATCCTTTCCTTACAAACAAATGGCGTCAGTTACAGGTGGTTAACCCCAGAAGGCGTCATTTTCAAGATTAACGATAAAAAAGAAAAGATTGACTCTGTTTTTAAAGCATGTGAATTTCTGTGGGCACAGCTTGGGGAACCAGAAGAGGGCAAAGAGAAGGAAAAAGAAAGCAAATCTGATGGCGAGTTGGGCTCGGGGTCTTCGGACGAGGACTCCCCTTCTGAAAAGGGGGCAGCTGCCTCCCAAAGCCCTTATAAACTGAGGATTAGAAAAGGTAAGAATAAATAAAAGCTGAAGGACTCTGATTTGTGCCTGAAAAAATGTTGAAATAACTTGGGGATGCTCTGAGAATTTCTTTAAACAGTTAAAGGGATGGTTAAACGATAATTAATCTAGCATAACCGACTAAGTTCATTGTGTTATTAGTAGCTTTTTGAAAATAGCATGGTTTTAAGCCGATGTATGATCTCCTACTCTTGGGTTTTTAGTTAGTTGTGGGTCTTTTTTCTTTTCCCCCTAGATGTAGTTCCCTTTCCTATATTTTCTGTTGTAGTTTTATAGTTTGAAAAAAACACACCCAATAAAGACCTCCCCCTAGGGGGATGAAAAAAAGGAATAAGGAGTGTGCCATAGAACAGTAAATAAAATTGTTACATCTACTCCTACTTCAAGACAAACCAGTTAAGGTTTTAAACTACCTTCAGGCTGGTGTTGGGTTTTTTTGCTTATTAACTTCATCAATGTCTCTAGCCATAGCTCAGTGATAAGAGAATCTGCTTGGCATGCAGAAGGTTCAGTCTGCAGCATCTCCAGTAAAAAAGATGAGGATTTAGGTGACTGAAAGACCATGACTTGAGACTCTGGAGAGCTGCTGCCAGCCTGAGTAGGTAATACTGATGAGTAGGCACTACTGATGACCAGTAGTGAGATTCAGCATAAGGCAGTGTACGTGCTAGGTTGATCTGTACTACATGAATTTTAATCTCATATGCACTTTGGACTCCTGTAGAGATATCATCCACATTGCTGTAACATCATAAAATAATTATCTGGAGAAAGCTACAAAGTGTCTCTTTTTTTCAAAGAATTTTCTCTTAACGTTCAGATTTTGTTTCCAAAGTTCATCAGTCATAAGAACCTATATAAGAGCCATGCTGAATCACAGCAGTGGTCCATCTAGCCTAGCATCCTATCTCCATAGCTAGTAGCAACTGATAAGATCTCTCTTAAGAACATAAGAGAAGCCAATGTTGGATCAGGCCAATGGCCCATCTAGTCGAACACTCAGTCACACAGTGGCCAAAAATACCAGGTGCCATCAGGAGGTCCTGCAGTGGGGCCAGGGCACTAGAAGCCCTCTCACTGTTGCCCCCCCCCCCCAAGCACCAATAATACAGTGCATCCCTTGCCCCAGACAGAGAGAGTTCCTATCTATACCTTGTGGCCAATAGCCACTGATGGACTTCTGCTCCATATGCTTATCTAATTCCTGAATCTCTTCCATGAATCTATCCAGTCCCCTTTTAACACTGTCTCTGCCTGTGCCCATCACCACACCCTTTTCCATTTTGAACACAGATCTGTTTAGCTTTCAGTTTCTTACTCATGTTCTGTTGTCGAATTCTCTCTGCCGATTCCACAAGTTTATTTCTGTAGCTTCCATGTTTCCATCTCTCCAGATTTAGATTCCAGCATCCAGGTGTGTTGACTTTTGGTTAGATCCCAACCAATGTTCCCTCTAAGCTGTGGAGTCTCATGAGCAAAAATTCTACTTTGTGAGCTCCTGGCATTAAAGTTGTGAGCGAGCCATTTGGCTACTGCATAAATTAGTTTGCTCTGGAGCCCACCTCCCTGAGCTGAGACAAAAATGTGTGAGCCGGAGGCTAAAAAACTGTGAGCTAGCTCACTATAACTCAGCTTAGAGGGAACACTGATCCCAACCACATTTTTTGCCTGCAGAAGATAGTTCTGCAGCTGGAAAAGGGGTGTGACCAGTGTTCCCTCTAAGCTGAGTTAGTGTGAGCTAGCTCACAGTCTTTTAGCCTCCAGCTCACACATTTTTGTCTTAGCTCAGGAAAGGTGACTCCAGAGCAAGCTAATTTATGCAGCTGCCAAATCGCTTGCTCACAACTTTAATGCCAGTAGCTCACAAAGTAGAATTTTTGCTCACAAGACTCCACAGCTTAGCGGGAGCATTGGATGTGACACCCCCCCCCCCAGATTTCTGTTCCTAGACCACCACCTCCCCTTTACCCCAATCTGCTGTACCTTGGGAGTGTGCTGACCCATAGGCTGCAGTGGGATGGAGGAGATGGGAATGTTGCTCTATTCACTGTAGAGGGTATCTGCATCAATATTTATTCACCTCGGATCTTTAATATTTCCCTCTTACTGCTGAGTGTGTAAGCTTTTATCTTTCCTTCAAAGACCTTTTAAAAGTTGTTCTCCTTTTTGATTACTCGCCAATGTACAGCTTAAATTTCAGTAGTGACATTTCCTGTCTCCTTATCTGTGTTTTTCTGCTTAGCGCTTTTCTCTACAGCGAATGTTTTAACTTTTAATTTCTCAGGTCTTTCCTGTGCAAAAGTTAGAAACGCATCCGATTCTGTTTGTAACAGTTTTTTAATATAGAGACTTATGATGAATCACATTTAAAAATTGATTGCTGCATTCCGAACTAAACCATTAATATTAAGACGAATGCTAAAATTAATTGGGGCAATAGACTATAATCTAGCTGTCAGCTACCTATGTTAACTAATTTATTGCAAATAAATAAATTTCATAACTATTATGAAACACTTTATGTTGTAAAGTGTTCATTATTCTGAAAATAACTGGAGGCTGGTCAACTACCATCAATTCTAATCACTTAGTAATATTAGCTCACAAATTTGACAAAATGCTTTGTTTGACAAGTTCCTTGCCTTCACTTTCCTCTTCCAGGAGCTGTTGGAGGTAGTTTTGTACAGTTCTTCCCTGCTGCCGCTCCCCCTCTTTTCCTTACGGCCTCCACAAAACTTCTTGATTTTTGTTGGTCACCAAGGGGTGGCTGGGGAAGGCAGAAAAGATATGGCCTTACAAAGATCAAACAAATATAGAGCCATTAAATCTGTAAGCTGTTTGGTTTGTCTGTGTGCAGTTGGGTTCTAACTGATTATATTTTTTTGCTTTTCTTCACTTTCTGCATGGAAAGTTGCGGTAGAAATGTTTGAAATAATTTACACTTTGACCTCGCTTCTTCCATCCCCAGGAAGTCATTCCCCCAGTTACTGACCCAGACCAAAAATTGCTTGGTTTCAGTCAGGTTGCTGGTGTAGGGGTTAAGTGTGCGGACTCTAATCTGGGAGAACCAGGTTTGATTCCCTACTCCTTCACTTGCAGCTGCTGGGTGACCTTGGGCAAGCTATAGTTCTGAGCTGTTCTTGAAAAAGAGCAGTTTCTGTCAGAGCTCTCTCAGCCGATCTGAGACTCTGAGTGAAGGGCGAGGTGTAAATCCAATCTCCTCCTCTCCTGTACCTTCTCACCAACCTGTTGACTAGCTGGTAATGTTTGCTTTGTGTTCGACCTATGCATTTGTTGCTGAAGATTTGATAATGTGATCATCGCTGTCCTTGGCCTTGCCCAAAGATTATGTACACTGCATGCAGTTTAAGTTTTAATGAACACGTTCAGCCTGGTAGTTTAAATTATTCTTTTAGCCACTTTGCTTTATAATTGTCTACAACACATTTCCTCTCTATTTGACTTTTTATGACACAAGAACACAGAAAATTTGGCATGTCATTGTTGAAATAGTGGTGCTATTCTGTCTTGCACCCTGTTCCGTTGTGAGAACTCTGCATCGGATAGCATTTTACCCTCACATTGCTTCTTATCAAACTTTTAACTGAGTAGCCTGCTCCAGCACTAGAACCATTTGGATATAAAAGAGCAAGAGTCCAGCAGCACCTTAAAAGACTTAACAAAATTTGTTCAGGGGTCCCCAAAGAAAAAGAAATGTAAGAAAGCAAAGTGGCTTTCTGATGAGGCTTTACAAATAGCAGAGGAAAGAAGGAAAGCGAAAGGCAAAGGCGAAAAGGAAAGATTTACCCAACTGAACGCAGATTTCCAGAGAACAGCAAGGAGAGATAAGGAGGCCTTCCTGAATGAACAGTGCAAAGTAATAGAAGAAAACAATAGAATGGGAAGGACTAGAGATCTCTTCAAGAAAATTGGAGAAATCAAGGGAGCGTTCCATGCAAAGCTGGCCATGATAAAGGACAAAAACGGTAGGGACCTAACAGAAGCAGAAGAGATTAGGAAAAGATGGCAAGAATACACAGAAGAACTATACAAGAAAGACCTCAATGTCCTTGACAAACACGACGGTATAATCACTGACCTTGAGCCAGACATCCTGGAATGTGAAGTTAAATGGGCCTTAGAAAGCATTACTAACAACAAAGCTAGTGGAGGTGATGGTATTCCAGCTGAGCTATTCAAAGTCTTAGAAGATGATGCTGTTAAAGTTCTGCACTCCATTTGCCAGCAAATTTGGAAAACGCAACAGTGGCCACAGGATTGGAAAAGATCAGTATACATTCCAATCCCAAAGAAGGGCAATGCCAAGGAATGTTCAAACTATCGCACAATTGCACTCATATCACACGCTAGCAAGGTCATGCTCAAGATCCTACAAGCTAGGCTTCAACAGTACGTGGATAGAGAACTACCAGAAGTACAAGCTGGGTTTCGAAGAGGTAGAGGAACGAGAGATCATATTGCCAACATTCGCTGGATTATGGAGAAAGCAAGAGAGTACCAGAAAAATATCTACTTCTGCTTCATTGACTATGCTAAAGCCTTTGACTGTGTGGATCACAACAAACTATGGCAGGTCCTTAAAGAGATGGGAGTACCAGACCACCTCACATGTCTCTTGAGAAACCTGTATAAGGGCCAAGAAGCGACAGTTAGAACCGGATACGGAACAACTGATTGGTTCAGCATAGGAAAAGGAGTACGACAAGGATGTATACTGTCACCTTGCTTATTTAATATATATGCAGAGTACATCATGCGAAATGCTGGCCTGGATGAATCACAAGCGGGAATTAAGATTGCTGGGGAAAAGATCAACAACCTCAGATATGCAGATGATACCACTCTAATGGCTGAAAGTGAAGAGGATCTAAAGAACCTCTTGCTCAGAGTAAAAGAGGAGAGCGCAAAAGTGGGCTTGAAGCTCAACATCAAAAAAACTAAGATCATGGCATCCGGCCCCATCACTCCTTGGCAAATAGAAGGGGAAGCTGTGGAAGTAGTGACAGACTTCACGTTCCTGGGATCCCAGATCACCGCAGACTGTGACTGCAGCCATGAAATTAAAAGACGCCTGCTCCTTGGGAGGAAAGCGATGGCGAACCTAAACAGCATGATAAAAAGTAGAGACATCACCCTGCCAACAAAAGTCCGCATGGTCAAAGCAATGGTATTCCCAGTAGTCATGTATGGCTGCGAGAGCTGGACTATAAGGAAGGCCGAGCGCCGAAGAATAGATTCTTTTGAACTATGGTGCTGGAGGAGACTCTTGAGAGTCCCTTGGACTGCAAGAAGAACAAATCAGTCAATCCTCAAAGAAATCAACCCTGACTGTTCCCTGGAAGGCCAGATAATGAAACTGAAGCTCAAATACTTTGGCCACCAAATGAGAAGGGAGCACTCACTGGAGAAGACCCTGATGCTTGGAAAGATTGAAGGTCAAAGAAGACGGGGACGGCAAAGGATGAGATGGTTAGACAGTGTCATCGATGCAACGAACATGAAGTTGAGCCAACTTCAGAGGACGGCAGAAGACCGGAAGGCCTGGAGAGAGCTCGTCCATGGGGTCGCGAAGAGTCGGACTCGACTGTGCGACTGAACAACAACATGAGCTTTTGTGAGTCACTGCTTGCTTCTTCAGATGACCTGTATCCGAAGAAGTGAGCAGTGACTCTCAAAAGCTCATACCCTACCACAGTTTTTTAAGTCTTGAAGGTGTTACTGGACTGTTGCTCTTTTCTACTGCTACAGGCAGACTATCACGGCTACCCATCTTGATCTATCATTTGGATATAAAGCACTGAATCCCAGCCAAAATTACATATTGTATGCCTTCATTTGTTAGGTAGAAAGCACACACTGTGTAAATGCTGTCTTGATGATCCTTGTAAAAATCCCGTGTCTTAACTCAGTCTCCATATTGCAGATCAGAGGTGTGCAGGGAATTAATTGCTTAAGGCTACTGTTGAATTCATGCTTGGAGGTACTGGGGGCTTCGCAGTTCCTTCTTAATCTACTATACCAAGCCTGCCCTCAAGAACTGTGTGTGGCCTGAAATAATCCAGTAAAATGCCTGTTAAGCTTGTAATGTTTAACTTCAGGCTAATAAGCTGACTTCATGCTTTGCTGACCTGGCTAAACAGATGCTTCAGAGCTGACAGGTTTTCAGTTTGAACAGCCAGAGCTGTAGTGTAAAGCAGTTGGTCCTCGTTACTACTATTGGATAGTTGTACTACTTTTGCATATGAAGACTTCTAATCATGCTGCAGTTCTAATTCGGGAGCTTTTGGGGGCAGGCATAGCACTCTGGCCAAGGAATTCGTCAATGTTTCAGCCACCGAACTCTGTGTTTTTAGCTATTCAGGCTGCTGAATTCAGGCACTCCTGCTCAGTTAGCACATGGACTGCAAATTAAAATGTTTGCCATAGTGTATCCATGTTGCTTTCAAGCATAGGTTCCTCAAGGGCAAAATATGTAGTGCAATAAGAATTAAAATTAGAGTTGCCAACCTCCAGATGGTGGCTGGAGACCTCCCACTATTAGAACGGGCTCTCCAGACAACAGAGGCTCTTTTGTAAGCTGCCAAGTCCACTGCTTGTGTAAAACTGGCTCTCTGATTTCGCCTACATAATGTGGCAATAGGGTTTTACCTGCAAAGGGATCTCCAATCTTGGGTAGTGTTTTGCTAAACCTCTCTTGCTGGCATTAACAAGTGGATGGGTACAAGTTGGGTCTGCTTGGCTGCTGTCTCCTGTAACTTGCCAGTGATTCCCACATCAGAAGGGAGGATATTTGACGTGACCCTCATACTTGAAAATAGTAACGTGATTCTCAAGTATGTCATAGCATCTTGGCTAATCGTAATTAGCCTCTGGAAAAGGAGCTGCGCCAGTTGCAGCCCAGAGGCCTGCACAATCTCAGACTCTGCCAATCTTGATACTCTCTTGGGTGCCTTTTGAATTCGTTTCGGGAATTTGTACGAACTTTCTTCTCCGAGGCTCTCAAGAGAAGACTAGGATTGTTCAGGGATATGTGATATGTTTTTTTCTTCTAGCTGTCTTCCAGTTAGAATGAGCAGAATGCCATCCATGGGTTTTAGGAAGCAAGTTTACATGATTAGACTCACAGAATCATAGAGTTAGAAGGGCACCTCCACGGTCATCTAGTCCAACCCCCTGCGCGATGCGGGAAATTCACATGTACCTCCCCCCCAGTGACCTCTGCTCTATGCCCAGAAGAGGGAGGAGGGACAAAAACTCTCCAGGATCTTGGCCAAAATTGACCTGGAGAAAATTGCTTCTTGATCCCAAAGTGGCGATCAGCATTTGCTTGGGCATGTGAGAATGGGTCATGAGCACTAAGCACTGATGCAACCCTTCCTGCCCTCCCTCTTACGATCTGCCTGAGTTCCCAGAATCAGCATTGCTGTTAGATGGCCATCTAGTCTCTGTTCAGGTGAAATCTAGCCTCTTGTTAGGTGAAATCTGCTTCAGAGTTTCTCGTATCCGAAGTAAGAAAACCTGAACTGGTAACTTGTTCGTAATGCGATATGGAAGAATTGACCCTATTTTGTACGTATGCTGATCTCCTTTCCAAAGATTCCAGTAAATATAATATCTTCAACTCCTAAAAGCTATAATGCAAAGGCCCTAACATTGTCTGTGTGTACTAGGCTTCTGTGCCTTCCTGTATTCTCAGGGGAGCTGCCCCAACCTCAGGCAGGTAGCCCAATTTGCTGGTGGAAGGTTGGTTGGTAATTGGAGCAGAAAAGCTTCCCTGTTTGCTTGCTTAAAGGAGCTCATCAGGATAGTATTCTTAATGGTTGATCCCCCCCCCTTTAATTCTGAGGGTGCTGAGGGAGAGAGAATTCCTGTAAACAGAATAGTTTGGCTAATACTCTTGCATGTTCTCCCATATAACTGTTGTGTAGTAAGACTCAGAGTTGTATTACTTCCAAGTAAAAGCATTTATGCACCTTGTGTATAGATGATAGCAAAAGCTTGTGAAGCACGTGACTTGGGTTGTTGGGTGCATGACACAGGGTAAGAAGCAATAAGCAGGTCATAAGAACATAAGAGACGCCAATGTTGGATCAGGCCAAAGGCCCATCCAGTCCAACACTCTGTCACACAGTGGCCAAAAATACCAGGTGCCATCAGGAGGTCCACCAGTGGGGCCAGGACATTAGAAGCCCTCCCACTGTTGACCCCCCCCCCAAGCACCAAGATGACAGAGCATCACTTGCCCCAGAGCCCCTATCTATACCTTGTGGCTAATAGCCATTGATGGACCTCTGCTCCATATGCTTATCTAATTCCCTTTTGAATCTGTCCATGCTTGTAGCCGCCACCACTTCCTGTGGCAGTGAATTCCATGTGTTAATCACTCTTTGGGTGAAGAAGTACTTCCTTTTATCTGTTCTAACCTGACTG